>NW_024962264.1:29505814-29605430 GCF_019238085.1 Lagopus leucura
AAAAAAAAAAAAAAAAAAACAAAAACAAACAAACAAACAAAAAAACCAGAAACCACAAAGAATAAATCCAGAGAAAGGCAGGCAGGGAAATCCTTATGAGAAAAGGTCACTTTCCTGAATAATGTATGATAACCTTTCTATGCATAATTTGTACCATTCTATCAAACTAATCTTCTCATCAGGAATACTGGGAAACATTTATGAAAAAGATTTCATTCCTTATTACATTCTGAAGGGTGCTGGTTCAGTTAGGGCCATCATGTACCTATCCATAAAGAAAATGTTCCTACAAGATGGTATTTTCACCCACTGCTCCTGTTCCACAGTGTGAAGAAAGCAAGAATTATCATACAGATGGGCAAGCAGAAATACTGTGAAATTTATAGATACAACTTTGAAAAGCAGGTGCCTATATTCATGACTTGAGTTTCAAAAGTGCACATCAGTCTGCTGAACCCACTGACTTCAAGGAGTCCTGCTCAGGCATTCAAGACTTCTTAAAAAGAAGGAAAAGAAATATTGGAAGCTTGGCCTGTAGGTCTGGGCTGAGCAAGGAAATAGGGCTGAGCAAAAGGAAGGTGCAAGCACATTACAGACTTTGCACAGGAGTTAGCTGCAATCTACCAATCTGTTGTGTTTGCTCCAGAGGGAGCATGCTCTACAGTGTTAGCAAGCTGATGTTCCCCAGTGAGCTGTGCCCTGCACTCTTGCTCTCATGCTATGCTGGGCATTTGCTGAATTTATGGCTATTTTCCCCTCCCTGTGCAAAGGTTATATAGTTATGTCTTCTCACTGTATCAGTAACAGATCTGTCCACTCTGAGTCTAATTTATGATGTGCTGAAATCCAAAATGGTTTCTTTAAAAAGTGCACAAACAGCATGGCAGTGCACTCCTTTGATCTTCAGCTCATTCACGGAGCTTCCTGCCCTGCTCCCTCCCCATCACTTCTGACAGTGAACTCTTCTGGGCATCCAGTGAACAGGCCACCATAAAACAGGAGGATCAGAAGCAAGGAGGTACCAATAATCCCACTCCACAGACAATATATCCACTCAACATCTCTAATTACAGACAGCATGGCAGATTTGCAAGCCTAGTGCCGGAGACAGGAATGTTTTTAATTACATTTGGTCACTAAGCTGTCAAGTAGGCAGTTGCTGTGTCAAATTATCCAGATATGGTTCCTCCCCTTCATCAAATGTATCTCTGATGCTGCTAAAGCTGAATGCTGCTACACCCTGGATTAAAGACCATTGTGGATGCCGGCCATGACCTTGCTAATACTGCACAACAAGATGGTTCACTGGCGAATAAAATGGGAATAAACCGTGCTCTCATTCTTGCTCCATGGTCAGAATTTGCAGACTCCCATAAAACATAGGTGGAGAAGTAGGATCTGTGTCTGTCACTGGCTTCAGTTCAGGCTAAACGGGCAGGGTGATGCCAACACGGGGCATCAGTGCAACCCAGAAGTTGTGTTTATCTTCTCAACCTCAATTATTCTACAGACACAAGCAGGCTCTGATTCAAACACTTCTCACAGTAAGAAGAACCCATGATCTATCACAAATGCTGCAATATCTCCTTTTTTAAAGTGTCTCCTACCCAGGCAAATTAATCGGTGAACACTGTCATCATTATTTTTCACCTGGCTGAAACTGTCCTATTGTTAATGGATAAAGTACAAATTATTACAAGTACCAACAGCATTCACGTTATGTGATCAAACAGAAGAGACAAATTGTCTAGAAACTGTGGCCAGCTATGAAATTGCAGCTGCATCAGTTAAAGCACTTCCAACCACCCCCCTTTACTTTAATCCTAAAGCAAAAGCATTCTCAATACAGATTGAGCCAGCTGGGATCTTAGGTCCTTAGCTTCTTCCAGATGGGCCTTAAGTCCCTCAGAAATGCTTTTCATCTTGATGACCGTGTTTTAACATTCACAGCAGCTCCTGCAGAAACAGCTCATCTTGGAGCACCAAAGATACCGCCTCCATGGCTTGATAACCAGATTTAGAAGGAAACTCAAATTACACGACATGAAATTTGATAACCTCCATTTTTCTCTAAAAAATGGTATGTCTTGACTTTACCTCTATATGACATACCTCTAACACAACTTCTCCTTCACTTATCCTACCAGCAAAGTAATTTACTCTCATGCCAGTACTTAGAAAGATTGTGTTTGTATTTTGGGGCAGTACAGAACAGGAACATGCTCTTTCTCACCAACTTTCTACACATTTTTAGCCTGACCATAGAAAAGGCTATCAGCCTCGGCTTTCAATTCCAATTCAGGAGTGTGCTTGGAGCCAGACACATCTCTGAGTTCTGTGCACATGCTTCATTCGCAGCACGGTCTGAAGTCCACAGTCATAAGACACACGCAGGCTCCAAGTAACAGAGGCTTACGTGCTTTCCTGAACGTGGATGGATGAGGTGCCGGTCTGATGAGAGGCTGAACTGTCTTTGTACATGAATCTGCTCAGCAAATGGAGTTCTGCAGCCTCACAAACCACAACTGGATTGAAAATCATCTTTTCTCTTCTAAAAGCAAATCAAATGTTTGCCGAGGGGGCACAACAGTTCCCATCTAACAACTCACCATGGCACAGTGACATCTGATTTATTTGGAGGCAAAATTATTTCCAAAAGGTGGGCATCTCAGGATCAAGCATCTTATTACTTTCAGTGATCAAAATCAGAATTTTCTTTGCTCATTAGACCTCATCTAAATATTTCTCCTGCAGAAGTATGGCACATTTTGTTAAAAACAGCAATAGTGATAGATTTCCACAAGCTCTTTCCCCTCTTGGAGCGGTTTGGCAATGAAATGTCAGGCTTCACAATCACATCAAAGTTCATAGGCTACTGCAGTGTAAGACCCTGCTCAGCTTTCTTTAGTGGCTTTCTTCAGTCTGCTTATTACTATTTTGATTACCTGTCAGGGGCATTCTTTCTAATTTTTAAAACAAATCTTGGAGAAATGAAGGCAACATGGCATTCATCACTTCTAAGATAACCGAAGAAAGCACTTGTCCTCATGCTTATTCTGAACTGCGTGCCTACGAGCTTTGCTCAAAACAGGACTGTGATTCCTTCTGCAACTATTCATACATAACTGAGGTGGTATTAAAACCCTGTCTGTTAATTTGGCATAACACTAGCTGTGAGCTGTTTTCTGATGGCAAAGATGCTTCAGAATGACCTTTGACCATGCTGGCAGGAGCTAGTAATGTTCACAAAATACAAAGTCAATGTGTACAATTAGGGCCAGGCTGCTCAGTGATCCTGGTACAAAGTTTTCACACATTTCTAGGAGGAAATGAAGTTTCTAGCTAAAAAGGAATGTTTTGTATTGAGCAGAAAATTATTTTCATGAAGAAAGCCAGTGCCATCCAAAATTTATACTGAGATTGGAAAATGGCAGCACACTGTCCTGTGAGGAATCTTATGTACTTACTGACAATATTCAGGTTCCTGGAGGAGCTGGCAGGTTTGGTTGGACAATTTATCTCCGGGCAAATAAACTGTGGTGAATGTGTGATGTAACACTCCAACACAAAATCCATCATTCAAAAGCCAGCAGGACAGTAAGCTACTAAAAATGGAAGTAGTTTGGCTTTTATTCTTCAGAATTCTTTTTCTATTTTTTTCCTTCCAAAAGGGTCAAGAGGACAGTTTCACTTGGTCGGTCAGAGATCCAGACATGGTTCGACACGGTCTCATATTTTGTTGCTGAGTTCTGGACTGCCAGCCAGATCCATCAATGCCACTACAGATTCATTCTTGGTTATAGGAATATAATGTTTACAAGAGCACAAATACATGAAAATGCAAGTTATCAGAGCCTCATCAGAAAAACAGCTCAACTCTAAGTCTGAGGATTTTCAGAACCAGGGGTTTGTTTCGGTTCCCACATTATAAGAAAGCCATTAAAGGAATGTGTGGGGTTTTTGAGAAGTTTGGACATCACAGAGTATTTCTGAAGTTCAAAACTTCAGTGATCATGATCTGAAGCTTTTACATTTTTACTGGAAGTGATGCTTGTCTTATGAGCTGGGGTTATGAACAGAAATGTAGCAAGTTATCACTGAAGCCATCAGATCAGTGCTAGCAGATCTTTCTGCACAAGAAACATGATTAAAAACTGTTTTAAAAAATGTCAGGAAAGTATCTGGAGTGGCCTGGATCACTGGAATGCAGATCAAGGCCACACATCCAAAGTCTTATAATTCCACAGTGCTTACAATAGTAAGGGAAATACACATACTCTGCATACAGTTACTTCTCATTTACTACATCATAAGTGAGAACAGAATCAGACTCCAAAGTAATTGCTTGAGAACTGTTAGTAAATTTCCTCGGCGAGACTCTGTAAGACCTGAGCTACCCATCATGCATGCAGTATTTATTTTAATGGGATAAATAATAAAGGGCAAAGGAAAAAAAAAATCCCACACACTCAGTTCACAACATTCCAGAGTTATTTACCACTGGCTTTTTTTTTTCCCTGACATTTTATGTTTTTTTTTTTAATAGTTTTAAATACTGCTGGATTTATTAGTTTAGTCTCCAGCAAATAACCAAAGGTTTCTAGACATGCAGCAAACACTCCATTACTATACCATATGCAGTTTGATAGCTGCTATGTATCCAAGACGTATGTAATCCAAGACCTGCAGCTGTATCTTTTTCCCTCTTCTTCATTCTTTTTCTTTTTTTTTTTTTTTCCCTTTTTTTTTTTCTCCCCATCTGGCCATAGCTGGGGGAAGACAGGACAGCCAATCTCACAGCGTGCTGATTTGTTCTGCTGGTGTCTCAGCCTGAGTGTTAGACGAATCATTCAGCATACACTAAAAAATGAATCAAATCAATTCTACAGTGCAAAAGGTACAGGCAGCAACTTTCTGACACTTTTCAAGAATTGCCATTGCAGGAGAATTCTCATGCCCCATCACCCACCCTGAGTAACCTTCATAACAAAACAGAGTTGAATGCCTTCAGAAACGATTCAGGTCAGAGCAAATGTTGCACATGTTTTATCACCCGGGAAACTCAGAAACTTTCTAAGAATGAAGTTATGGGAGCAGGGCGAGCCAGGGAGCTGCAGCGTGCTGTCTCTTGCAGACAACAAGGCCTCAGTGTCAAAGCAACAAGACCAAGGGCAGAGAGAGCGGAGAAGAAAGCAGCCCTGAGAACCTGCAGGACACTAGTTACAAACAGGTGGCTTGAATACTAAAGAAAGAGACATGGAGAGAACAAGCAGCAAGACACAGGCATGAATGGAATATATTTCACAGGCTAGTATGAGGAATTTAAAGAACTAAGAAGGTTCTTTCTTGTTTCCCAGCCTAGCAGAAATGTTCAGGCTTTAATTATCACTCGTCTCATTTGTGGAACATGAGTCCTCAAGAATTCCCTTCTGGGACACTCTGCAGTTTGACTTACCTGACACTTGGAAAGAATTTGATTTTGTACCCAGTGCCGCTACCGGCAAGTAAGAGAAACCGCTGTCAGAGGTTTCAGCCTCCTTTGTTGATTTCGGTTTGCACAATTTGAGGACGTCAGGCAGATTGGAGTTAAGCAAAAAACTCAAGAGTGCTTTTGCCCTAAATACCAGGGTGCTATGCTGTGACAGGAATGCTTGCAGTCACCTCTGTCCCTTCCTCCAGCACATGGCCTCCCTCTCCAAGGGCTTGATCCTGCCAGGCTATGAGCGCTGTTCCCCTGCCAGCAGTGGGTAATCCAGATCATTGCAATGGAACGACTTGCATTCTCAAAGCTGATCATGATCTTAAAAGCTTTGCTGGATCAAACCAGAATATTTGCCTGCGCACGGGACTGAGCCACTGGGGAACCATTTATTTCAGCAAACCTCCCTATCAGCTCCGTTCATCACCTTGAAGGGTGCAGTGCATGCAAAAGCATTGCTGAAGTGATCTGCTGTACTTTGCACTGCATTATAAACTCCAGATTGCAGGCAACATGCTCTTTCTGCTTGGGCAGCCCAACAAAAATCCCCAGTAAACAACACGTGGGGAGATTACAAGTAGAATAACTTCCAGACTCTAAAACAGGTCAGAGCCAGACTGAAGTGTAAACCATGCATCTTCAGCCTATCTTTAACTATGTTGGTACTTATGGGTAGGGAAAACCTCCTAACTTCCAGGCAGAGGGCAGCTCACACTGAACTTAGAGGGAATTCCCATGAAAGGAATTTTGCAGGTCTGAGCCCAAGGCGAGTATTAACATCTTCAAGACTCTTTAGCTCAGGCTTCAAGGAAAATCTCCCTCTGACTCACCTCAATTACTTTTAGAGCCCAAACGGATTTAAAGACAATGTTGACTAAAAAATCTGCAGGGAGTTAAGAGTCCCTGTCCTGAGCAGTGCAGAATGTGTTTTGGTCTTTGCTCAGGTCCTCTAGCAATTCTAACCAAATTACCTGAGCTGTATTCTGTTCCATTTGCTCTGCCTGTTTCCTGCATCAAGACCACAGGAATATGACTGAGAATAAATCTATCAGCTAGAAAGAAAGCTTTTTTTTACATCTCTAATGCAACTTCTGCATAGGATTTAAAGCAAGTCACCCTGTTGTTCCTGTGCCCTCTGGCAATCCCCATTCAATGCAGGAGCAGAGCTTTATAGCATAAAGTAGGTTACCAAATAATTGAGCTGACAAACTGGTTGGAAAGGTTGTGCTTCCAATCCAGTGAATAGGCAAGCTGGTCCCTTAACATTAGGAACAAATCCCACCCTGATTTCAGGGAATAGACATCATCACCAAATGCTCTGTTCCTATCAGCATGCCAGGTGATAAAGGTGGATGGCCAGTATGTATGGCTTTTAGAGATTAGGCCCTGAGACATCAAGTATCCTGCTTGGCTCAAAACACACAGGCTAGCAGTCAAGCAATTGCTTTTTTCTTTTGAGGTATGGGAATGAGTTGTAGTGACAACTCCCATGGGTGTTCTTTCCAGCCTCTACCCCATTCCTCTTTATTTCTCCAGAACAAGAGCTAACAAGACACTGGGTATTTGCCCAAAGGAGAAATGGAATCACTAAAGCCTTCACCATGGCCGCGCAGTGTCACAGTGAAATCTCCCTAAGGTAACCAATGAATGAATTACCCAGAACACTTTTATAAACTTTACTCATTCCTGCTGTACAGAAACAAAATGAGGTAGCATCTCCCTTCACCGTGAGTTACCTTTGCTTTCTTCAGCCAGCAAGCAGTCACAATAGCTACTACACTGCACTCTTCATTTCCCTAGAGGAAGGCTGAAATGGCGGTGTGCTGAAAAACAAAGATCTTCTCATTGAGCAGTTTTCTTTTCTTGGTGAATCAATCTTTGAATACCAGCCGCTGAGAGTAAATGCGTGTAAAGAACCTGAAATGTGACAGCAGGAACTCAGGGCTAGCAGAAGGCTTACAGTGGAGTCGCTTTCATTAAAGAGATAAGATCCTTCAGAATTCTTAGGCAGCTTATGTTAACGACCAACCCATAATTCATTCTTAAAAAAAGCAGTTTGTTAGAAAATCTCATAAGCAGACACACAGAAGGGCAAATCAGATGAAAGATGTCTGCCTGTTAAGTTCTGTGACAGGAGACATTTTAATGACCCTGAAATTGAAGTGAGATCCTCTTACATACACTTTTAATGATGAAAAACTAATGCTTAGCTCTTGTACTGATCTTTTCTTTAGGAAAAAGCAAAGCACACATCCAGTGCCATGCAGGAAGTGTATGGCAGAGCTGGAATAGAATGGGGTCTCACATGCCTGAATCTAAGGAAATGTGTGTAACCACAGCACAGCAGAGGAAAGCAGCAAAGATCATTTGTAGCACTACAGCTACTGATGTTTGTCACCAAACAACACGTATCACAAAATTTCAAGTTGCAGAAGTGTTCTCAGTAATAACTAGAACTTTTTAATGTCCTGATGCTGGGAACAGTTTCTCTCTGAAGAAACTACTTTTTTCTCAAAGGCAAATACTTTTTCCATAACACCAACCTGTTGATGCAGATGAGATTAAGAGAAAACACAGCTCAGTGCATGAATGCACAAGAAAGCACATGACTTTCTGCTATTGAGTGTCACTTTGAGAACTACCCTCACATACCTAATAGGCACAAGTGCATCACCTTCAAAAGGAGCTGCATTCCTACTTAATGAGACTGTTACAATGGCATGTTTATTTATTTGTGAATTACTTCTGTGGAAATGACACAGAAAGTGTGATGGGCATAAAAACATTCGAACATCACATCTGTGTCTTGCTACAAAAGAGGAATAGGAAGAATCTTACAGAGGACGGGAATCACTCAGCAGAGCCTTCAATTTCAGAAGACAAATCTCTTGAGCTGCTCACAACTGCAGTGACTTCTTTCAAAGCAGCTCTCCGCTCACCAAAGCTGCTATGCAACACAGTGCTTCTCAAATTCCAAACACAAATACTTCACACCAAATGTCACTGACAAAATGAATGCAATTGGGCCAAGTAACTGCACCCTGGAATTTCACAGGCAATACGCTTCTAGCACAAATAAACACGACCTGCTCAATCCACCCCAAAGGCTGCAGGGCTGCAATGATGACCACAATGCCCTTCGGGCTGATGAGGACTGCCTGATACCATAGGGCATACCTGGAGACTTTTGCAGCCCCAGGGGGCCCGGCTCTGCCTTCTGCTCTGCTTTTACAGCAGCAAGAACTGTTGGTTCCTAACTCATGAGCAGGGCTCACTGCAGAGACAAAAATGCAGATAACAACAATAATTACAAGCCAGTGTCCTGATTCCAAGCCCAGTGCTGTATCTAGCACACTTTACTGCCTCCAGATCACATGGAGAGGTTTGTTAGGTTATTTTTTTTAAAAAAAGTGTTGTCTTAGTTCCTTCATTTCAGCTACCTGTTTTCAACAAAGTGTTGCAGGACTAGATCTGAGCAAGCATCCACTGGACAGGAATTGGATTGTGAAGCCGCTGAGAGATTTTTGAAAGAAAAAGAAATGATATAGCATACTGCAAAGGAGCCATCCCATCCTACTGTCTACTAAAATAGAAAATGATGATGACAATTAAAACCAAATAAAGCTGACACTGCTAGACCTTTCTCCATTATTTGGATAGCATGTCATCTCCTCAGACTGTCCATTCTTCAGAGGCTCAGACAAAACTGGGACAGGGAACAAAGCACCTTTCACCCCACAGTACGATGCAGGTCAGAAGGTCAGAAGACAGCTCAAATTAACCTCGTGACTGCTGCTAAAAAGCTCAAGGCCCTGGAAAATATTCCTTTGCCCATATCCCAGGCTGGGAGATGGGGAGATGGCTTTCACATGGCTTGAAGAACAAATGTGAGTATGAATGTCTCTGAGCAGTTCAGGCCTGCAAGTTTTACTCACATGAGTAATCCTTACTGTGTGATTAGTCCCACTGCAGTCATGAGGGGAGGGAGAGCCCGTTTAACCTGCAGAAGGAGGAGAAGAGGCCTTAGGAATGGAAACTGTGCTGAGATATACGTGGCAGTAGTTTTGCAGCCCCTTCTTTCATTGTGCCTATTCCACTTTTCCCAGTCTATCCCTTTGTTTGTCCTCTTTTCCTTTAACATTTCTCCCTGCAGCAAGGCAAAATCCATTTCAAAAAACTGCTGGCAGTCTACTGGGGGCCCACACGCACTTTAGGCTGGATGTCCTGCCTGGCAATGTCACCAAGTGGCACAGTGTCAGTAAGTGCACGGAAGGTACATAAGGAGATAGAGACATCCTTAGAAGATGCTGGGAGAAATATATCACAGGAAAACCTATCTCCATGAGATGCTCCAATTGGGTATTCCAGACCCATCAACCACTCAGGCTACTCAGTCCTCTTCAGTCTGTACAGTGTTCTGAGGGTCGGTGCAGTAGTTACTGCTGCCTCCTTAAACAGCATGTGTAGTAGAAGCGGCTCTGGCTTCCCTACTTCCATGGAAGGACAAGCTTTATCTGCAATCTGCTTTAAGTGACCAGCTGCTCTTTCGCATGTAAAGCATGTAACATACAAAAGCATTCAGCAAACGTAAGAGATATTTGGACACTGTTGCAGAGCAAAAGCAAACTATCTGTTCCTTGTGTTTCTTACCCAGCAGTCTTCTTAAACAAGTGCACAAAATAAACAAGGCTGTCTTTTGGTTTACTCTGAAGCAATGCATGCATGCACACCCACACACACCCATTTTCATACCACAAGCTGTAAAATGACTTCCAGCCCCATGGCTTATGATTTATCTCCAACTTCAAACAAGAAGAGACACGCATATAAAAGATGGCACAAAGTTGTGTTTCCCTAAGATCTCCTCTATTGCAGAACTGTCACAGCCACATGTACCACAGCCACATGTACCACAGTCCAGATGTAACTGCATACAGGGAACAAGGGAGCCTTCAGAGGTTTTGTGGCTTTCTTTGAGCTACATCAGGTTTGGGAGAAATCTTGCCTTCTCTTTCAAGACAGAAAGGAGAACAAAGCTCTCCCTTTCTCACACACCATCTGATGAACTCCCTTATACCTGGCTATCTCCTGCTCTTGGACACATGCGACTGAATTGACCTGGGGCTCCTACAGACTTAGTGAGAGGCAGAAGGATGGAGCATCTGTCGCTGGTTTTAGCCTCAAAAGACTCATTCCTGGTCACCGAGTCTGAGGAAGACAGTGTCTTGTTTTTGCCAAGAAGCAGTTCTTCTCACCACCTATTTAATAGGGAAATCTTCTGGGCTGTGGTTACAACCAGGTCAAAGTACAAAGACATTCCTCTGAAAATTAGAGAGAAAGACTATTTTTCCCCCCTCTTAATTATTATTTCGTACCTTCTGCAGCACAGTGCATTTTGCAAAGTGCTCTGCACATGGTAATTAAGCTTCATAACATCCCTCACCTGTAGGTAGGACAGTCGCACACACTACAGAGCTGGAGAAATGCAAGCCCACAGACGTAAACATCCTGCCTCTCATCTCAGTGGCTGTGGCACAGCCAGAAATGAAACCCAGGCATCATGACCCCCAACACTTTAACACATCTACCCCCGGCACCTTCGAATAAAGGAGACAACCCTTTTTTGCTCAGCAGTCACAATGTGGTTCCTATCCTACTGCTGCTGACTGTGAGCAATGGGAACTTTTACAGATCTCCCTGAGGAGCAGCTCAGTGGCATATCTTTGCATTGCTAAGCTGGATTGTCTCTTTGCTTCTAGCCAATGTGTACACAAAACAAAACACCAAGTTGCATAAAATTGCTCATAGAGGAAAGTTACCTCTCATTACAGCAATCCTACAAGAGTCTGAAACGGTACACCCAATAATCAGACTTTATCTAATGTAACTACAGGCTTTTATTTTAACATTTTATATTGGGAAAGAGGCATGCTGCTGACTTTTTAAAAGTAGATGTTGGCTAATTATTCTTTCCTTAAGCTTCCAAGGAGATTAGATCTGTGTAAACAGCAAGGAATAACACTAGCTGTCTTACTTTCAAACTGAAATAATGTTAAGTGATGACGGTTCTTATTTTCCTTCTCCCCTACACATTCACGCAGTGTCCCTTTGTAAAGCACCAAATGCAACATGGAGAGAGTAAACATTTCCTGACATCTTCATACGTGCCCTGCTAGTAATACAGGAAGTGAAACAGGACAAAGTCCCAGTCCCCACATCTCTCCACGTCTGCTAACTCAGAAGCAGCAGCACCCAGAGATCTAAGAGACCACATCCTACCCCACAACTAAAGCTATGCTCCTGGAAGGCTGAGCAGACTGGAAGAGAGCCTCACTCATGCACACATCTAGGTACTCTCAATGCACACTGCTAACTCCCTTCTTGTTTCTGGTGAAGTGCTAGTCTGAAAAAGGTGAGATCAGACACCAGTCAAGATCTCTTAAAAGAGATAATTTTATGGAATATCAACATCTGCTTTCATTTTCTTAAACTGAGGGAGGAAAGGTGGCATTCACTGAATACATTTGTTTATTCACTTAATCAGCTCTATGAGGTTTGATTCCTACAATATGATCTTCTTAAATCAATTCAGAAAATTCCACCTCTTCTACACAGCCATGTCTGTCCTTCCTTCCTGATAAACTGGTACCTCACTTCAGTTTGTGTTCATGAAAAATAAATATCTAGAGCTGAAGTTGCTGGTATTTGTTCTTAAAGTGGGAAGGTTACTCACTGCCTCAGCTCCAGGCCTGGAGCAATATTACTTGCTCTTGTATTTAATGATAGCAAGAAGCTTGCACCCTTAAAACATCTCTTAGCAGCAGCAGAAAAGAAGAAATGCCTAAGAGGTTCCAAAAAAAGTGTGTTGAAGGCTTAATGGGTTGATTTACGACTCTGGGTCTCTCCCACTGAAGCTCAAAGTAAATGTTCATTTATGAATTTGTCAAAGTCTAGCTGATCATTCCCTGCTTCGTCAGCTTTGCAAAAAGGAGCAGCCTCTGTTCCTCTTCCAGAAGCACAACCTCTCTGATAAGAATAAATGAAGAAACAGGAAGAGTTCAAACTCCACTAGCACTAATTCATCATTAAACCCAAACTCCTTTTTGTTAGATCATGGAAAAAGGCCTGTGCCAGGCAAGGGCAATAAAGTGGAACAGCACAGAGCAAAAATATTTGGGTCTTGAATTAAATATGAAAAATGCCGTGCATGTGTTCAGTCAGGTAAAAAGTCAGTTCTTACCTGACACCAGCAGCCTATCTGGCAGCCTCTGGTAAGGACATTGGCAGGAGAACTTCCCAGGTACATTTGCAGCTGAGGACAAACCTCAGAGCTTGCAACCAAAGAATGCCTTTGTTCTCTCTATAATTTTCTCAGTGATGTTAACTACTCTATTTCCAGAGTGTGGGCAAGCATGACCATGAATAAAATCTTTCCTGCTCTCAGATCACTGTTGGACACAGTACATGGGAGGCATATCCTGGGATGGGACATTCATAAAAAGCCAAATGACAAGTGGGCCACAAGTTGTAAATGGTTCGAGAAAGGTGTGGGAAATATCATAAGGACTGATGCATCTGGTGCAAGATTTTCTACCATGAATGCTGTTTTTAGATGTCCCTGAGGACATCAATTATCCACCAATTCACCAATATCATCCAAGAGGCACTCAGACTGCACACTTAAACCTGGTTCCCAGCAAGTAACTCCTGAGCAGGAACTGACTTTGTCAGCTCTGATACGAATAGACACCGGTTACACGTAGGTGTTCTGTGGTCCCTCAGATGGCATGTAATGAACAACAACAAAAAGCTTTAAATGGTTTAAGGACCTTCTGCACTAGATAGCAGAACTGAGGTGGATAATCTGACCGAAAGAAATCCTAACCTACCATAATCCAAGGAGTTTTGGCTTGGATACGCTAGATGGACATACAGGTGTGTGGGGGAGACGTCCTGACAGCATTTAAGAATTCCTGCTAGTCAGTACAGAAACACTGCTGGGGATGGGTCATGTGTAGTACTCCTCAAACAGAAATGACCAAATCAATATGTAGCCTCTAAAAACAGGAGAGAAACTAACCAAGTACTCTTTTATGAGTCAGAGACAAAAACATATGCCAACCAAATCAAGAACAAAAATCACAGCTGAAGCAGCACTGATGGAGTATTTTTATTTTTTGTACAATAAGAATAAGAAAGGAGAAATGAGTGGGGAAAAAAGAGATGTGACAAAGGCATATGAGAAGGCACAGAGCAGGCTGGTATAGTTACTGTTAAAACTTTCAAAGACGACCACTGTAAGTAAAAATAAATAAGTTAAAAAGCTCTCTTTCCTTTGATTTCAAAGTACACAAAAGACAGAACTTGCTGCTGCAGGATAATATTGAGAAAAATAAAATTAAAAATGTAAGACTGAAGTAAGACTCAACAAACCATTCTACAGGGTGCACTGTTTGCTAGGTACGTTATCAAAATGAGCCAGTGCTTTCTGCTCTGAAGCTCTTTTTGTTATAAGTGACATCAGAGACAAAATACTAGATTAAAAGGAACACTGATTTTTTCAGAAAGAGTCACTCATTCATATGTTGCTAAAAATACTACCAGCCTTCAAAATGGTTTGTGTTTTAGATGGTCTCTGTTATGCAAATCCAGTGAAGGGGTTTTTCAGAAGCCAAGTCCAGCCCTAGGTTGTTTAAGATTAACCAGCTGCTATGTCAGGAAGAAACAAAGGCTGTAAGGAAATTGAGAAAGCAGGTACTAAGTGTTATCTGACAGTGTCACATAATAACATCCAAAGTATCACAAAACATGTTATTCATCTTCTGGCTTGGTGTGATGGTGTAAACTGAATCCCTGGGCTCTCCTATATGGACAGAAGCTCGCTGCAAATGGAGAGGATGATGCCACTGCCTGCAGCGACCACACCGAGGGACACCTGTCACAAGCTGAGTGTGGTCCTGGAGAGTTGGAGTCACATACTGCATGGTTTCAGTGGCAAAGCTTGTATTGTTCCAGGTGGTCGAAGTTATTAAAGTAAAAAACATCACTAATGAATGTCACTGTGTTCCCACCTACAGCTGCTGCAGTTCTCCAGTTCCCTCCCAGACAAAGAAGAGAAGGCACATAGGATTGCAATTTTTTTTGCTAAATAACATGCCACAGACCATGTAATTTTCCAAAGCTAGGCTCAACATGATAATGAAATAACTCCACAAACTTGTCCCCAGGTAAGAAATGGGACCATTTACTTTCAGCCTACACCATGATTCCTTGGAGTCATGACAGTATCGTCCTCTGCTAATATCTTCCTCAGAGCATTGGAAAGATAAGGTTTCCAGAGCATCACTGAGAACAATCTTAAGGCTCGTGCTCTCCTCCAGCCTTGCTCTTGCTTGTATGTTGGCACATACGCACCATATTATTTTTTTTTCTCTCTGACCCTAACACACAACCTCTGCAGGAGACACACTGCTAGGATCTTACTTTTTTTACCCTCATATTCCTACTGACTCTTATGGAAAAAGACCATACGGAGTGCAACAACACTACAAAGGATGTTTATAAGATGCTACTGTGGAAACCACATGGCTACGAGATTTGAATGGATATTTCTGCAAGCAAGTTTTGTCAGCCAAAACTGCTCATTCAGTCTACAGAAATATATATAGTAATATGATCAAAATGTCTTTGCCCCATAGAAGAATCTGGACTGCCAGAACTACCCTATTAAGGAAATACCATTAAAAGAGAAGGTGAATGTGCCCGGGCAGCCTCTTTTCATGCCATCATGCCCGCTTTTAAGTGAGAGACAAAGGGGCAATCTGCAAGCCCACAATACAAGGATTAGACCCTTTCTTTGTGATCTTCAGGGATGGTTTTCTCTGAAAGCAGAAAAAACAGGTGGGGAGATGCACTGAGTGCTCAGAGCTGTACCCCAGCCATGTGCTGTGAAGGGAAACTGCAGCACTGAACAGAAAGGGCAGGTGGAGAGGGGAGGAAAACCTACCACTTATTGCCTACAAGCTGGCCTGCTTCCTAATGGTAACTATAAACAAAATACATCCCTCTGCAAAACAGCTTAAAAAATGAGATTTCTGCTGAAACACATGTATTTTTTCACAGGGACCATGGCTACTTCTATGGCACATTTTCTCTGAACGTTTCCTGCTCCCATGGCATGTGGGTGACCGAAAGTATAACACCGTGCTGCTAACATGCCTTTGGACAACGGCACTTACTTACCAACGCGCTGCCTGGTTCTGCCCAGTGGATGCCCTTGCAGGTGGATAAAAACTCAGGAGATTGCTAAACACCATGGAGCCTCTGGCACGTGTGGAGAGGGACAGCTGTGCCTACACTAGGCTTTTTCAGAAAGGTGCAAGATGAGTCCAGGCTAACATATGTCACAGCGATGGCTGAAAGCCCGCAGCAACTCACCGTGCTGTTTCTTATGCTCTCCAAGGACAGCCGAGCCAAAACACCAAAGAGAAGTGAGACAGAGTGAGCTAATAGGTTTGGAGACTACAGTTCACTTGGAGCTCACAGCAGTTCTCTAATATTTTTAGCATCCCTGCCACCCCCCTGAATCTCAGAACATCCATCACTCTTTGAAAAAGCCAAGTTCTCACTTGGGCTCCACTGGCTGCAACTCAAAGGGCCGTGTCACACCGCTCTGCTCAAGGTGCTCCAGGGGAACTGGAAAAGCAGCAAAAAAACGGCAACATGAAATCAAAAGATGAGAATTATTCACACTACATCATCTCCCTTCAGTTGTCACCCCCAACCTCCTGCTCCAGCAAAGCAGAGTCAAATACTGCACTGGAAAGAAAGCCTTCCTTTTGTTCCCTATAGACTAGAAGTCTTTTTATATTTAAATGAAAATCTGTCAAACTAATTAAGTGAAGATGTAACGGTCTCATTTTGTACTCATTAGAGAACATGGTAATGGCCATAAATTCCTCTGACGGAGTGTGTATGTGTGAACATGAATGTCTGGAAACGTCTCATAAACTTCAGGCTGGGCTACAGCCTTTTGTATTTATGTTAGACCTTGTAAGACAAACAAAAGCCCTAGTATTGCTTAAATTAGATGCAAAGTGCTATGTTACAGCAATATTATAAGCATGATTTTTGTGCACACAAACAAACCAGGGGACTCGAGTAATGGTTCCCACCGTGACTGCAATGTGGCCCTTGTGTAGGCCTGTAATGTGATGCATTGTTCAAGACAGTGTACAATTTTCTGCTTGGAGATATATGGGCAATACAGCTGTTGATGTGGTTTTCTCTGAATATACTGCTACTGTATCTTCAATAGGATGAGGCATTCTTGGCATTTTTTTTGCTTTTTGATACCCACAAACAAAGGAAAGAAAAAGAAAGGAAGAAATACAGACAACTAGCATGCTGAAATAAATGTGTACATATTTTAGCTCATGTGTAACTTACATTCTTTTCACATTCTTTTTCACTTCTTTGTCTTCAACAAAGGTTTTTTCCTTGTGAACTAAGGATGGGTAACTTTTGAAATAGAACTGGGCTGGAATCAGAACAGATCCCAGTCTGCATCAAACAAACACAGGAAAAAATAGCATTGAAAACCATCTGAAGTTGCATGTTGGGGTTGAGGCAGAAAATACTCAGGAACAGTAAGTATTCTGGAGACCTGCTGAGATGCAGCTAAATTTCATGGAGAGACACAGATCCCAAGATAACATGAGACAGAGGACACAGACTCTATAGGCTCACTACTTGCGTTTAAATACAGATGGGGAGCAAATTCTTGGACAGGACCAGGTTGCTAGAGGAAGACTAATGTAGACCTGGTTGTCACTGTCTCCAGCATCCTCATCTGCATCAGTGAGGAAGGACTTAGAAGTGTGGGCCAGCAGTTCTGCTGCCCTGGATCCAGCCTCCACATGGAGCCATGATGACACTGCCTGTCACAAGTATTCTGTCCAAGCAGATGCTGTAAGAGGCTGTTTGCAGAGCCACCTGTACTGGCCATTGGGAGAACTAACATCTGAAATTGAGTGAATTATTGAGACAGATCAGTCCTACAAGACACCCTGTGATTTTCCAATCAGGAAACATTTCTGGAGAGGGCAGACGCAAGGAAGAGGCAGCTTTTGTATGAGTCTGCTCCCTGAACTACAAAGATGGGAGATTTCAATTTTTCTTATGACAGTCTTTGTGGTCAGCTCCTGAACACTCGTGGACAGGGAGGGAGAACTCCCCTTTCATTACACAGGTTATTCTTCTGCAGCCATTTCTCCCCTCCTCTCCTGAAACTTTGATGCTTTTCAGGGATGGAAGAATGTAATGAAATGATGCCAAAGGAAATGATTCATTTTTTATCTCCCCTCATCACCAGAGAAGTTATTACAGTGAATGATAAATGATGCAGTTCTATTGCAAAAAGACAGATTTCTGCTGGAGCAATCACTGTGAGATGAATAGATGTTCTCTTTACGCCACCAGATGGAGAAGCGATGGGAGCAAATGATCTTTACAAAGAGGAGAATCCTGAGTATCACAAAAAGTCTCTGTCCCTTGCATTACATTGAGGTATTACGCTCTGTATAAAAGCTTGAACAAGACTCTAAAACCACGAGCAGAATGAAAGTCATCTACTTCTCACAATTGGTATCTGCAGAATTCTGATTTGTCTTCTAGGCTGTGAATTATGATAGGAAGAAAACCTAAAAAGCAAAGAATTTCAAGAGCAGGGTCTTTAAAGAAAGTACCGAACGCCACATAAACTGGCAATAGCGCTCACGGTAAAGCACATTCAGTGAAGATGAAAGAAATAGCAGAACCTAAAAAATATCTGCTGGCTCTCTGAAGAAATAGGTATGACTAAAACACCAGGAGCTTGACGTTAAGTGCTGTTTCTTTCTGTGCCTTACTCCTCTAGATCTTCTGGCGGTCGCTTACTGGAAAGGCTGCAAGAGCACGGTTACGACTGAGTAAGCTCCTGATTAAAGCTAAAGCTTAAATCTCTCGTTGCAGACACACTGCCGTTTCCACTGAATAAGATCAAAAAGTGAAAGAAAAAACATACGAGGAGGTGAAAGGCTAATGGCTCCTGAAGATAGCTCTGTGGTGATAGGGCTGGGATTGTTTCTTCAAACAAGGTTTCTCTCATTAAATGCAGGTAGGTATCAGATTTTAATGACTTGTTTTTTCCCATCGCAGTAGGTTCAGAAAGACTTTACTTTCCTGTTCCCCATAGCCATATTGCAGAAGAAATGCTTTACCTGCCTTCTTATCACAGTTAAATGATACTGCACTTGAAAGCAGGATTTCTACTCTTCTCTATAAGCTCAGGCAAATCCGCCCAGTTCTCAGTGAGCAGACAGGAAGGCCAATCGCCTACTGCAAACTGACAGCTGTCAAGTGATAACAAATACCTGTAATAGGGAGTATTTCATCCCCCTCCATGCACCTATCAGTTTTCACTGAAATTATATTCTCTGTGATCAAACCACTATAGCTGTGTGACGGGCATCAAACACAGCCTTCAACACTGAGAACAGGGGAGTCTACTATTTTTCATTCCCTCATCTCAGATCTTCCCAAATGGTCTGAAATGTCTGAGAGATTTCTTTCAGTCTACCAGCTCCCTGATTTAGCCCCATTTTGTCTATGGGGATTTCTCTGCCAGTTTCTTTATTTGTAGGCAGATAAGCACAGAATATAAGACTAGGAAACACTAAAGAAAACAATGTGCTGCTTGGAAAAGTTAACTTAGCCCTTATTTCTTTATGTCTCACCTCAAACCTTCTGAAAACCTCATGTAAAATTACACCATAGAATTCCTTGTCTTAAGGGAATTACAACACTTAGATAAAAACAACTAACTTTGCTGAGTCACGACAAGAGGTTGAGCAATTGGCAGGAATGAGGCCACAGTTACCTGTAGGTAGAAGAAAAGTTAAGGTGTGGGAAGAAAAGAAGCCTGCGTTTCAGAAGAGAATTTTCTGGGATATGGAAGTTGTAGAACTGCTCTTTGGAGAAACGCACCCAATTCCTACCGCTGCTGCTTGAATAAAGGCTGTTTCAGCATTAACCCTTCTTGGCAGCTTCAGAAAGCTGCTGCTGTTAGGAGACGGAGTTCTTCCACAGTAAAACCTTTCCTAGTGTAAAAATCTACCACTCTCAGAAAGAGCAAAGATGCTGAGTTATCCACAACTTCCAAGATTCTGACCTCATCACCTGATTTTGCAGCAAAGCCCTTTAGGTAGAATACAGCCGCTGTCAGGTCTCAGAAAAATGATGAGGACAGCAAGTCAGTGAGTTGGGTTTATTTATGCCAGTTGTAGCCTTGGCATTTAATAATAATACAGAAGAGATCTCTGTTTTACCATGAAGGATAAATGGATGGCTATAAATCCAGAGACTTTACCAAGAAAACTTCTCAGCATATACAGACCTGCTATTGATTTGAACAAAGTGAGATCTGGCAATTAACAATAAATTACAGACACTGGCTCACGCTCATGGAACATCACAGCTCCAAGAAGAACACCTCCCCAGCCTGAATACAAGCAGAGCTCTGTAAGCCCCTTTTCTCCTTTAACACGCATCACTCTGTAGCAGGAATCCCAACCCCGTTCCCGCTTATTCATGCGTCTGCGTATGCAGGAGCAAGGAAGAGGGCAAGGAAGAATTTCTTTATGGTATAAAAAAAAAAAAAAAAAAACAACAAAAAAAACCCAGCCCATTCCTGAGACGCCGTTGCCAAGGGCCTGCGGGGCTCACAACAGATGGCAGTGAGAGCCATCCCTGCGCCTCGCTCTGAAGCTGTCCACTCAAGCATGCCATTCGCATTCCCCACATTCCTCCGGGCCCCACAGCCTGGCTCAGGGCAGCCCCTCGACACCCTGCCAGACTCTCCTCGGGGTACCATGGGGCCAGGATGTGAGCAGAGGGCCTACATCCAGTCCTTCCATCTCCTCTGCCTTTCACTGTCTCTGTCCTGATTTCAACAGTTATCATTCAAAGGTTTGAAGCACTGGGAGAAAGCGATTTGTTAACTGGAGGTTCAGTCCTGGAGGTTGCTGATGCTTGTCTCTTTACACCAGTCTGGATCAGGGCAAAGAAGAGATGAGCACCTCAGGGCCTGATCCCAAGTAGGTCTATTGCTCCTTCCCGCATCCCTGGACAGGGCAGCAGCCTTTAGGATATGTGCTCAAGGTGGGGAGGCTACAGCCAGGCACAGAGATCAGATGTCCTTTGCTATGGAGGACATGATCACAGCCAAATTGCTTTAGGGGAGAGCAGTTCAGAGCCAAGGTCACTGCCAGAAGTTTCACTGCTTAATAGATGTCAGTAACTAAAATATGTGATCAAGAGAGGGAAAATAATCTAGAGATGAAGCAAAAGAAGTACCAGGAGAGGAAAAGATGGTTTAAGCAGCACAGACATCCAGATGTACAGAACAGAGACACGAGAAGCAGCAGCAATGAACTCCAGAATCCATCCCTGCTGCTTCATCCACACTCACATAGGGCAACATTATCAGCAGGAACACTCAAACACACAAGGAGCAGTCGAGGAATCCACTGCCAACCCTGCTGCTGGGGGGAAAGCTCGTGGTCTCAGCCTAACTCCCCGCATCCTGCAAAGCCTGAGAGCGAAAACATGCCTCCAGCCACAGAGCAAAGCTGCAGCCAGGCCAACAGGCAGCTGACCCGCCATCATTTCCCACACATTCAACACTTCATCCTACCGTTCTGGTCTCCTAAACCTAAACAACAGATGTGTTGGCTCTACAGTAAGGAATTTGAATGTGATTTTCCTGCCATTTGCTGATCACACATAAGAAGGCACTTCTGGGCCTATTTGCATTTGGCTGCTGGAGTCACTTGTTTCCTTCTTCTTTTTCTTTTTTTCTGGGGTTTCCACGAGGAGAGAGACAAAGCGGCAGATGCTGCAGACTAAGGATGAAGAGCGGCACTGGCCATGTGCAGCTGGCCACGGCTTTGTGCTGAGCGGCAGGGCTGCTCCAGGCAGCCTGGGAAATGTGCTCTCCACTCGGCGGCAGATTCAGCCAAAATCCTCTGCTCTCCTTTATGGCTGGGACTCGCTCGACCCTCCTCACTGTTGCCATTCCAAAGCACTGCGGGATGAAGTTATTTTCTGGTTCAGACTTTTTTTTCTGATGCAGACAAGGAGCAAGTGTTAAGTTTGAGAATAGAGCCTGACTTTTGCTAAAAGTCAGTCTATGTGGCTGCATGTGCAGTCTTTTCTGTGCAGGCATGCAGGAAATATTCCCTCCCTCTCGCACACACAATGGTTTAGATTTGGTAGTTATGAGCTTAAGTTAGAAATAAAGAGGGAATGAAGTTTCCAGGTGGCTCTTTCTTTCTTTAATCTTTCCTACATTTCTCGCCCTCTTTTCTATCAGTCTTTAATCAAATTCCTGCTGTTACTTTTATTGAACAAAGGAGATGCTGGCACAGCCCTTAAGTGCCTATGCACATGGGTTGCCCTATAACAACCAAGTTGCTACCATTTATTGTTAAATGGTCCCCACAGGCCCTAGTATCTAAAAAGTAGAAAGAAATATCCAGGCTTTGGCAACTGAAGTAAATGTTAATATCTGGTGTTTCCTCAGCCACTTGGTTTCTAGGAGGTATTGCTTTAACCCTTTGAAGGCTTCAAAAAGGCTTCTATGTAAGACTACATAACACACCAGATAAAACAGACTGTTTTTTCCAATTTGTTGGAAGGAAGTGTCCACCAAATCTCTGCAAAGAAGGCAACTCGGGCATCTCTTCACATCTCAGAAGGAACACACCCCACCCTTCTTCACTTTACAGGGTATGCAGCACTGAACCACTCTGCTTACAGAACTCCCAGAGAAGAAATACATGCCTGGCTCACCTACAACCTGGTATGAAGACCATGGGAGATGTCAAATCACTCAAGCGGGCAATGGATTAAGACCCAAACTAATCCCATACTCACACAAGACTGTCCACACTAATTTAGAGCTAAACGTTTGGCTGGCAGTACTGCCTGGCGCTCCCCTTTGGAGAGAGTCACAACACGTGGGAGATGCAAGTGGAGAAGAGATGGCAACCCTCCTTGCAGAATTCCCCACAGCCTTGTGGTGTACGGGTCCCCCAGTGAAGGACAAGAGATTCCTCATCTCACTGCACCTTGGGAAACATGCACATCTGTATAGGCATCATCAAGATGAGCACCTCAAAGTCAGTGCATTCGCTGCTCACACAACTTCCTCAAGTTGGACAGGCAGCGCGCAAGTGGGCAGTGGGGTCTGAAAACTGACAGCACGTGGTCAGCCTTTCCCCAGCCAGATGTGTACTTGAATTTGCTTTTATTGTGCTGGATCACATGCAAGGCAGAAAGGGAGAACTGGGGACAATCTGGAGTGATTGGGAATTTTCTGTGGTCACCAGTTCTAGATTTAACGACAAAATTTCCACTCTTTAAATACTGATGTAATGAGTGCATATGAGGCAAGACAGCATGCTGTACTCAAAAGTCACTGCTGCTTCTGTGGCTTCAGAACAGACTTTTTCAAGTCATTTTTCTTAGGCAGATGAACTACAGCCAAAAAAAAATACCTCCTGTTATAAAAAGCAGGAACACAGACTCTAACGCTCCACCAGAATCACTCCAACTTGCTTTCACGTGCACTGCCAGCCATCACTGGATGGGCTGGATCATTGCATTGCAGATAAACAACAGTTACCACCAGTTTCAGCAGAAGTTCGCAGCTAAATGGTTGGTTAGGTTTACCAAAAGCAAACAAAACTTTAAAGATATACAAGTAACAATGACACAAGCAATGAGTTTCAAGATTAATGGGTTTACTAAAACAGCCAGTGTATCCAGAAACAATCAGAAACAAAGTTCAATGCACTCAGTTTTATGATTCACAGTCAGCCTAAAAAGAGTGTACAGCTGTGTACAATGCAGTACAACTCTTCAACCAACGTAAAGTGGTGTAGGCCCAAACAGGAGCTACACTGATTGCCTTTTCTTAGCAATCATTCTCTTTCACATTCATTCTGCTATCTGCAGTGTTACTGTATGGATCACACAAGAAGAATGCACCCCAGACTGTATGACTCATCTGCCTATATCAAACACTGTTGGAAATACTGGCCTTTAAACAACTCTACTTCCTGGAGCAGAGTCTTTCAGACTATAAATTGGAAAATACACCCAACACATCAAGGTGATGTGAGTCAGAGCCTCTGCTCTTAAGATTCAGCGTCCTTAGATCTTCTTGTTATTTGTACCCATTGACACCAAGGAGAGGTAATGGCCTTAAACATCCCAAACAACTCAGGAGGCTGACACAAGTTCATATCCGCTGCCAACACGTGGCACTCTTTTAGCCTCAAGCCCTACAGATTTGCTTACACCACAGCACACCATAACCGGTGACAGGAGTTAAGCAGTTACTCGGCACTAGCTGCCCATTTGCTGCGAGCTTGCTCGCAACAGCAGCTGAATAATCCCCCGCAGCACTTCTCCGACGCCCACTTGCTCTGAAGGTTATGATGCTGGGTCCAACAGGGCCCTTAAGACTCCCGCCCTCCCCCTCCCATAGCCCCGCCGCGAGCTCCGATCGCCTCCGCAGGGACAAAGCCGAGCCCGGCTTGATTTCCTTTAGCTGTCGAGAGGCTGCTTACCTTGTGAGACATCAGCCCAAGTCTCAGGTATTCCCATCCCTGCTGCAAAGGCAGCCTGCTGCTTGATGAACGCGGTCTTCAGCGGAGGGAACGGCACTGCTGCCTCGAGAAAAGGAGCGACGGGAGCAGAGCGATTAAGATAACGAGTCGCGGATACAGGTGCTGTGCGCAGAGGCACCTCAGCACTAATCCCGCAGTAAAATGCAAGAGGTTTGCTCAGCAGAGGCAGCTCAGATTACTGCCCTCCTACCAAGCAGTCGTCAGCAGTCCTGACAGACAGGAGCAGAGACCGTGAGGAAAGGGAAAATTTGCTGAGTGAAAGTGCCAGGCAGCTCTGTCCTGAATGCCACGTTTTCCTGCTCCAGCAGATCTGGAGCCAGACCTCTCTTGTAGTTCCCATTTAGGGGAGAGAGGAGAAAAGATTAGTAAGTGTTTTTAGCTACTCAAGAATTATTTACTATTTCTTTTGAAATTCACCACCCAAATTTCATCTGTAAAAAGTAATTGTATAATTGTGAGTGAGGGCTGAAGATAAAACCCACAGCGGAGGTTATTCATTTGTCCACATGTTAGGACACAGTGCAGCGTGAGCAGAGAAGAGCAACAAATCTGGTAAAGAGACCAGACAGTGAGAGCTATGAGGAGCAGCTGAAAGAATTGGGACTGTTTAGTCTGCACAAAAGGAGGTTGAGAAAGACCTCTGCTCTCTGCAGATACCTGACAGGAGGTTGTAGCAAGGAGGCGCTGGTCTCTTTTCTCAGGTGGTAAGTGACAGGATGCAAGGAAATGGTCTGAGGCACCAGAGGACATTTACATTGGACTTCGGGAAGAACTTCATGGCGAGGGCGGCCAAGCATTGGAACAGGCTGTCCAGAGAAGTGGCAGAGTTGCCATCTCTGGAGGTATCCAAAAAATGTGTGGGTATGGCACTAAAGGACATGGTTAAACAGCAGGACTCAGTAGGTCAGGATGATGGTTGGGCTTGGTGATGTTCAAGGTCTTTTCTAGATGATTCTATAAATTAAATTAACATTCTTTGCCTACAGAGAACAAAATGTTGCATTCCAGGCCAAACAGAACATACTACCTCACTTCCACTTCGCTCTAAACATTTCTTTCTCCAGTTCAGCCGTCACATGAAAACATACACTATTCACAATCTTGCTCATAATCTTCACCATCCTTTTTCTACTTCAGTGTTCCCTTTTAGCCCTGTATCTTCCTCGTCAGTGCAGTTAAGTACCTGACATCCAGTCAGAAGAGCTGTATCGCTCTTTATAAAAAAGAGGTGAGTGGGGAATAGTGCCACATAAAATTACCTATCAGCAGGAGGAACTGCACCCAGTTCCCCAGGCCAAACAGCATATTGGCAGTGTTTCCTGTATCCACAACAGAAAGAGGATGGCACTTATTGCCTCCGTTCTCCTCTTGCAATTCCACCTCAGTAATTTTTAAAAGCCTGCTAAGCAGCAGACGAAGAAGTGACACCGAGAAGAGTTAACTAGTTATGGTGTATTTATGCAGGTATGGCCTCCCTGAGACTGCTTTAGATTAGTGTTCTGAAGACTGATGCTGTCTCCCCTTTAAGGCCAAAGCCAAAGCAAGCAGAAAGCTAGAAAAAAAAAGGCATTTTGAAAGGAATTGTTCTCAATTTCAGAGCTACTAACGTAGCCAATGTTTTGGCCAGGCGCGTACACGTGACTACTCTTTATCCAACTGCATTTGTGGAAGTGAGGCTGCCTTTCGCTACGAACAGGAAGAGCTGTGCATATAAAAGACCAATCGATACTGCCTGTGCAGTCTCTGTTCTTTATTATTCCTCCGACTGAGATACTCCATTCATCTGGCCACAGGGGAGAAACAATACCATAGGATTCGGATGACCCATACAAGTCTGTTCATTAAAACACATGAAGTAGTTACAGTGACCACTTCACCCAAAGTCTGTTTTACAGCAGTAAATCCAGGGAAACTCAATTTGTATCAGTAGGATTACGTTGGATTTCATTAACCTTTCCTGACCCCATCTCTCTTCCAAAGAAAACCTTACATCAAGCAGTAAAAGCATGGAAAAGGTATTGAAATTTTTTTTTTATAGTCCAGGGTAATTAGTATATCTGAGCAAAGTAAATATTTAACCCAGCTAAGGATATGTATTCATCAGCATATGTCAGTGCCACGCAACTCACAAATCCCTTACAAACCAATCAGATTCGTAGTCAGTTCTTGAAATGAATGCCATGAAACTGGAGCTTGTTACAATAAAGATGATGATGTTTGGTTGCTTTCACAGCTTCTCCTGCAGCTGCGCTGTGAGGCTGTATCCTGCAGTCCTGTGCACCTGGGCAGGTAACCAAAGCCTCATGCAAGTCCAGGCATTTGCCCTACCAACTAAAGGTCAGCCTAGACACAATCCCAGATACAGAAGCAAGGCACAGATCAGTCAGAGAACACATGCTTGCTTGTTTGGATTTTCATACTACCGTGATCTGATCCACCTCCAACTTAATCCACAGGAAATTCCAAAAGGAGGAGATTCACACCCTAAAAAGCACTTTGTCCAGCACAGGCAGAGATTTTCCAGTGTCATTTTCTGACAGATTAAACTGCAGCCTGATTACTGCTTGAAGAAGGCAAACTAATCCAAGTGCACTTGGTGAAAGAAGCAGCTAATGCAGAGTGGCAGTGGCTAGCAATTGTTGTTTCTAATACAGTCTCAGGTGAGGGGTCAGCCTTTAATGTCCTATACAGATTAACACATTATGGTGGCTGGCATCTTGTACTTCAAGGCATTTTTCCACTGTCCCCAACAGTAGCCATAATTCTTTCTTAAAAATCATACCTAGATCCTCTCCATATTCACTATTCATGGTGGGAAGTTTACTAAAAGCCTGGCAGCCATAAGCTGTACCTAGTTAAATCCTAGACAGTAAGCCTGCTGCCAGTGATTTCAAAATTACATTCTATTCACCTCTTAGCTGTCTCCTCTGTGCTTCTCATTGACCTTTTCTAATGAGATAGGATCTGCAAATACTTTGATGAATGTGCAGAAAATAATGTTGCTTGAGATAGTTAAGAACTTGGAAGTTCCAGCCAAAACACAGACAAATTTTGAAGACTTTATTTACCTGAGAGCCTACTGTACAGACCATAGAAATACCGTACAAATACTGCACAAACAGCAGGTCAGGGCTTGGACAGTTGGCACCTATTTGCATCAGCTGAGGTCCTATCTCACCATGTTAGACTCCAAATGCAAGCTCATTTTTATGCGTGCTTAAGATACCCTTTAACAGAACCTCTCCCCAAAGATCTCAGATAACAAAGCATCAGCAACACCTGGCAGGTGAGGAGCTGAGAGACCAGGAGACATGCCCAGGGGCACGCATGCCCAGTGGAATGCATGGAGGAGTTCACAACTGAACATTCAGCACAAGACCACCCTGCTAACCCTTAACCAGTGCTAATGTCAGCTTTGGCCTCTCAAGCTGTCAGTCTCACAGCTTCCACATGCACGAAACCTTCTTTTTTGCTATTCCTGCAGTCATCATCACTGAGCAAAAACTAAGCAGTCTGCAAGGCAGCTCTCTGGAAACACACTCCTGCATTGCTGAAGAGTGGGGCGGGAGCCAACGCCTATTCTAATTAATTTCATTCACAAAACTTGGATTTATTTGACACAATTTTTTGGCATGCTGTCAAATACGACACAAAATTACATTAGTGTCATAAGAGAAAAGGATTAGTCCAAAGAGTTCTTTGAAGAATTGTGCTGGCACTTGGCTTTTTGTAAAAATGCCAGCAGCTTCCCCTCTCTCTAGGAATAACCCATTTTCTCTTGGTCAATGAGGGAAATCGCTGCTCAGTGAGGATCTGAGCCAAAGCCTTCTGGAGTTTGTGGGAATCTTTCCACCAATTTCCACAGGCTCGAATCAGCCCTGAGCCTCAGATGTCAGCCATGCTGACATCTTCCTCCCACACTTCAGTTCTTCCATGTGGTCCTTTACCAGGTAGAGTGAAAGACTTTTTTCCCTTCAAAACAAAAACAAAAACCAAAAAACTGAGAGCAATTGGCTGCTGAAAGAAAAACGATTTTGTAGCTATGGAATGGGCATAAGTATTCTAAGAAGTATGAGTTTAATTCCTGATCTTGCCAGAGGTCTTTAAATGAGTTGATAAGAACCAGATTTGTCTGAGACCACAACACTGGCCATGCTGCAGCAGAACACAGGCTTGCATATCCCAACACCTTCTCCCTCACAGTGCCTGAAAGCAGACACATCAGAGACAGAAGCAGAACAAACATACCTACAAGTCCAATGTCCTTCCTGCCCCAGGAGTTTGCAGCACTGTGGCTGCATAAGCAGCATTGCACTAAGGCAGCCCCTGGCACAGGACTGGTGTTCCCAAGGAGTTTCTCCTGGGTGAACTCACAGCCCACTTAGCACATGACTTCACCATCTTCCTCTGCTGTCCCTGGTCTCTGCTGCAGCGTAATTTCTCTTCCCACATCTCATCGTTCAAACAAGGGGCACTAAGACAGGGCTGTGCCAAGAGAGTAAGCCAAATAACCCAAACCCTGGGTGGAATCTGTAGGGAAGTATGAAAATGAACATGCAGATTACAGTTATAGCCATGGATAAGCTTAATCCTCTCTTTCTGTACAGTTTTTAGCACAATAGGAGAATGAGGATAATGTTTTCTATCCCCATTCCTCTTTTATTTGACTTGCATATTTACCCTGAAGGCTCTCTGAAAAGGGAATTGATTTCGGGCACTACTAAGTTTGGGGCTGACACAAACTAGCAGCCATTCGCACTGAAAATAGAACATCAACTCTCTTGAAGCCAAGGCGCAGGCAGAACTGAACTTGGCAAGGGACGTGAAAAACAATAAGAAAACCTTCTACAGGTACATTGCCCAGAAGAGACAGGCCAAAACGGGCGTACCTACTTTGGTAAATTTAAAAGGAGAACTGGCTTCAACAGATGAAGAGAAAGCTGAGGTGCTGAATGAGTTCTTCACCTCGGTCTTCACTGGTGGCCAGGATTCTAGTCTTTTCCACATCCCTGAACCCTGCACCCCCAAACCTCTATGTGGGGACCAAGGAGGTAAATCCCTCCCCACTGTAAGGGCAGAGCAAGTCCGAGAGTGCCTCCTTAGACTGAATGAATACAAGTCTATGGGGCCGGATGGCGTGCATCCCAGGGTCCTGAAGGAGCTGGCTGAGGTGGTTGCCGAGCCGCTCTCCATCATATTTGAGAAGTCGTGGCTGTCAGGTGAGGTCCCGAACGACTGGAGGAAGGGTCATGTCACTCCCATATACAAGAAGGGGAGCAGGGAGGACCCGGGGAACTACAGGCCGGTGAGTCTCACCTCCGTGCCTGGGAAGATCATGGAACAGATCCTCCTGGACAACATGCTCAGTCACATAAAGAATGAGCATGTGATCCGAGATAGCCAGCACGGCTTCACCAAAGGAAGGTCATGCCTAACTAATCTTGTGGCCTTCTATGATGGAGTGACGGCATTGGTGGACGAAGGGAAGGCGACCGATGTCATTTACCTGGACCTGAGCAAGGCCTTTGACATGGTGCCCCACCACATCCTCATCTCCAAATTGGAGGGAAGTGGATTTGATGGGTGGACGACCCGATGGATAAGCAATTGGTTGAAAGGCCGCAGACAGAGGGTGGTGGTCAATGGCTCTATGTCCAGGTGGAGGCCGGTAACAAGTGGTGTCCCCCAAGGGTCTGTCTTGGGACCGGTGCTCTTTAACATCTTTATTAATGACATCGATGAGGGAATTGAGTGCACCCTCAGCAAGTTTGCTGACGACACCAAGCTGAGTGGTGCGGTTGATACGGTGGAAGGAAGGGATGCCATTCAGAGGGACCTCGACAGGCTGGAGGGCTGAGCTCGGGTGAACCTGATGAGGTTCAACACGGCAAAGTGCAAGGTTTTGCATTTGGGCCGGAAGAACCCCAGGCACCTGTACAGGCTGGGAGGAGTGGTCCTTGAGAGCAGCTCGGCAGAGAAGGACCTGGGGGTCCTGATGGACGAGAGACTGAATATGAGCCAGCAGTGCGCTCTGGCAGCTCGAAAGGCAAATGGGATCCTGGGCTCCATCAGGAGAGGGGTGGTCAGCAGGGACAGGGAGGTGATTGTCCCTCTCTACTCGGCTCTTGTGAGGCCCCATCTGGAGTACTGTGTCCAGGTGTGGAGCCCTCAGTACAAGAAAGACATTGAGATTTTGGAAAGGGTCCAGAGGAGGGCGACTAAGATGATCAGGGGGCTGGAGCACCTCCCCTATGAGGACAGGCTGAGGGAGTTGGGCTTGTTCAGCCTGGAGAAGAGAAGGCTGCGGGGTGACCTCATTGCAGCCTATCAATACCTGAAGGGAACCTACACCCAGGAGGGGAGTAAACTCTTCAAAAGGGCTGATAACAGCAGGACTAGGGGAAATGGTTTTAAGTTGAAGGAGGGAAGATTTAGGTTGGATGTTAGGGGGAAGTTCTTTACAAGGAGAGTGGTTAGGCCCTGGAACGGGCTGCCCAGGGAGGTTGTGGATGCCCCGTCCTTGGACATGTTTAAGGCCAGGTTGGACGGGGTCCTGGGCAACCTGATCTGAATGTGTATGTTTGGTGGCCCTGCTAGGCAGGGGGGTTGGAACTACATGATCCTTGGGGTCCCTTCCAACCCGGGTGATTCTGTGATTCTTTGAATACTGATCTTTGCTATGTTTTTATTTCTGTGTTTACTTACAGCTCATCATAAAGCTGCCCAAGAAAGTGAGAAATACAGCCAAATGTCTTTCACTCTACATAAAACACAATCAGAACCAGGAAAGCACACATCTCTGGGACTGGCAAAGCTGGTGTCAGAAGCAGTGGCAGCCATATTCTTAAATTTCAGTAGCTACCTCAGTGCTGTTGCCAGCACCAAACCCACAGCACCACATCTCCATTCAAGCTATGGCTGATTTGCACGAGCAGAGGGTTTACTCATAGGCTGCTATGAAGAAGAGCAGGGCTTGTGGATGGCTTTTACTGCAGCAGTCTCGGAAGTGCTATACTCACATGCCACTGCATCCCACATAAAGCCTCAGGAGTGCAACACGATGTTACGGCAACTACATACTTCAGGAACAGAATGGACTTCATTTATGATACAATATTGTATATATTACCTAAACAATACTTGAACAGACTCTCTATAGTAGTTTGTATCTGTGTGTGACAGGACACATGCTAAGAACACACATTTCACATCATGGAGATGCGCAGCAGGTTTTGATGAAGACCACAGATATTTGAGATTTATGCTCCACACAATCTCACTAGCTCCACTGATGCAAGTATCATCAGAACTCCTCACATCCCAGGTCAGAGCCTATGTGCTGGCCTGAAGCCTAAGAACAACAACCCAAAAGAGCTCTATAAGACTCCTGCATGTCAGCATGTACAGAGTACAGGCCTACATTAGCAATTCTCTGCAGAGAAATTTACTTGCTGTTCCACTAGCAAATTTTAATAGAGCTTTGCATTCATTAACCAAGCCTGACGCTAAATCCAAGAGTTTAAAGAATCTCAGGGCTAAATTCTGACCTGAAGTAACTCATCTGAACACCATTTGAGGCAATGGAGCTGGGTTACATCCACCAAGAACGCAGACCAAACTGCCCAACTCAAGTCACAACACACTGATGTCAACAAGAATGACTTAACATTTTCAGCCCTCTCATTCCTGCACCAGGCAACAGTGAATGCCACAGCAACTCGAAGGAATGGCTTGTAGGAGGCCCTGGTTCAAACAGCGTTTGTGTTAGAAAGGGTGGCTGAGAGTTGCTGTCCCTGTGACTGTGGTTGCCTTCAGCATTTTCGCAGAGCTGCTACATTTGCCGTCATGCCTCGCTGATCTAATTGCTGCTGTTATGAACATGTTGAATGTAAAACTATGTAAACAGTGTGACGCTCTAACAGCCATTCTTGCTTACTGACCTGTGGAAAAGTCTATTTTGGGCAACTGCTGTAGGCTGCTGTGGCTGTTGTAAAGCAGACAAGGCAGTGCACACAGACTTGGAACCTTACCTTCAACTGATACAAGAATGCACAATTAGATTGAACTGATAAGACTGAAAAGGTCTGGGACTTTCTAAAATTTCATCCCACTCTGCTTAGACACTGAAGATGGAGAGCAAGCAACAGAAGAAACCGATCTGCAAACAAGTAGAAGTCTTCATCAACTAAACAAGTGAGTCCTATTTCTGTGGCTCGTAGCTTTAGCTTTCGAGCACGCTGTCTCCTCCAACTGGTTAAAAATCAACTGAGCATCAAAAACTACCTAAGGTAGTTTACGGATGACAGTACACAAGATTCCTCCAACAAAATTAAACAAAGCAGTCTCTGGTTTCTCACAGTGATTCACACTGATCATTGCCAATCTTGCAAACCATGAGCAAAAAGATCTTCCCAGCATCAGCCTGTGGATTCTTCGGGCTTGAGAGGGCTGGTTCTGCTCAGATCCGCAGTCAGAGGCACTTGTCACCAGCAGTGATATTCATACACTGAAGACGACCGAGAGAGAATTGTGGGGAGCCCTCTTCTGTGCTCCTACCCTGTTGGCATGTTCCTGTAGTCTGTGACCAGTGAAGCAACACTTGTTCCTTCTTCCCTGTAGAACACTGCTACCTTGCCTCTTTGCCCACTGCTAATTTAAAAGGCTGTTTGCTTTAAAGGAAACAAAAAAATAAAGCTTTGTACTTCTCTGACATGCAGAGCAACTCTCACTCTGGCTTCTTCACGCTTCAGCACTAAGAAGTGTGAACCAACAGCAAAGTTTCCCTATGGCACACCAGCTGCAGAACTGAGGCTACAAATATTCACAAACACACGTATTGTGTTGTTCTGGAAATGAGCAAGCAAAGTGAGAACAAGGAGAATGAGGAATGGGAATAAAGAAACTTCAGGGCATTAGGAACAGTCTCTTAAATTAGTCTAAATCCCTCCTCTTTTTCTTTGAAACCATTTTCCTTGACCCTACTAAAGAGACTGTCCCTTTCTTTCTTATGGCACACCTTCAGATACTGAATGGACAGATCCCCTTTAGAAACTGGAAGGATCATCTTGGGGATCAGGCACAGTATTTACTCTAGGGTTCACCTTCTGCCTCTGCAGAAACCTGTGTCACATAGAGCAAATCTTTCCCTGCCTCAGCTTTGCATCTGCAGTGGACCAATTATATTTCCTCTGGCTTCTAAGGGTTGTTAATGTTGGAAAAGAGGAGCTGCCATGTAGTAGGAGTTGCCCAAGAGACAGCACCAAAGGCTGCTTTCCAGCTGCTGAGGTGATTCACACATGAAATGCAATTACCCTTTTGCTACGCTTTCAGACTCTTCCAGCATGTGGTGGCTCTCAATAAGCCAATGCACACCCAGCCAGTCTGTTATCTTTACATTGCAACACCACATGCTAACAACTTAGCCATATTTACAAAGGATGTAATGGGTAGCCTAATCAATGGGGCTTTGCCCCAGCTAAATCCCCCAACTGCACCGCAATTGGCTTTGATACCATACCCACAGGAAAGAAATGCAAACAGGGTATAGGCTTATTTTCTAATGTTGTGAATGGTGTGTTTCAGTCACCCTTTCCACCGCCATTTTTTTCAGTCGCTTGTTGATACATTTACACTACTCCTTTCACTGCTAACCAGTTAACTTTCAGCCCAGAAATAATCATCACATCTTCCAACAGCGCAGGCTTACCATGGCCCTGTCTGCTCTGGGTTTCCAGACATTTACAAAGATCACACTGATAGAGAAGCTACAGAAGCAACCACTCTGTAAAGGATAGTTTATTTATCTGCAAGACTGTTCAATTCTGACAATTCATCTTACGCTAGAGAAGCAGCAGGAGACACTAACTTCAGGAAAAAGGCGAAGCCGCCTCTTTGAATTTGAACCAACCAACTGGATGCTTCTTTCAGAATCAGATCTAGGGCCCACAGACTGCTTGTAATAAGTTGCTACTTCTTTTGAATTATTTTTCTCACGTTTGAATTAAAAGGATGTTAACAAAATAAAACTTGCTAAAAGATATTGCGTTCCAAGTCTATATTAAGCTCACGAGCAAGGAAATAGAATGCAGATATATTCACAGCTTCATATGTCTCTCCTACTGCAAGTTCCTCCCAGACGTCAGCAGGATGTTTGCACAGAAGTGCAAGTCACACTGCGGTCCTACGTACAGTGTACTAACTATTCCGGTACTGCCTATTTACTCATAGCCATTCATTTATAGTAAGTATCGTTGTGAGATGAGTCATTTTTCTCATCTCTGTTTGTGTTCCCCTTGCCTCTCATACTGAATTTTCTCTGATTTTCCCTTCACATTCCTGTCATTCTAGCTATTTGCATTCTTCTCTTTCGTTAAAGTAACCAATAATAGAATGACTACAGACGCTGAGGCATCAGTACTGCACACTGCAGTTGACATTCCAAGAAAAATTACTCATCATTGCATCAAACTGTAATAACCCATTTTTTCTTAGTAACACATGTGTATGTTTACTCAGCTGCAATAGGAACTAAAAGCTCAACTTTGTTCTGAAATAAAAACGGAGATTATGTCACAACCTGCTGTGCAGGCTACACAGATATCTAGAGTGAGTCAAATGTGCTCTGTATGTCATCTATTTGGTGTTCTTACTACAAAACTTCTGAATAAAAATTCCAAGCTTTCTGTATGATGTGACATCTCATGTCATCATCTCACTGCAACAGACAACTCCCGAATTTTTTAATACAAAAAACACTCTAAAAATATGCTTCAAATATAAAATATGCTTCAATATTATTTCTGAAATAATTTTCAAAAATATGCTGACCTTGAATATGCTTTGGAAAGAACCAAAAAGACAGACATCAAGCAGACTTTGCTATTGTTTGCATATGACTTTGAAGGGGTAAAGTCCACACCACTATGAGTTTGTGTCTCTCCGAAAGTTCTCATTAATACTGGAATCACAAATGACTGTTTAGAGAGTTTTAGGACTGCTGGTATTGCAGCAAAGAAACCTGCACTTGAGATTAATGGTTATAAATAATTTACAATAACCTCCTAAATTATTTTTAGACAGTGTAGCACTGCAAGACATTTTCTTCTCCACGTACAACAAAACCCCTAGATGGGAAGCACACTGTCACTTCCTTTCTTAATAGCTAAACTCATTAGGTCTGGGGTGAACATATCCTACACACCTTTGGTGCTGTAGCTTCTGACCCACTACCCACAAAGCACTGAACATCTCATTTTTTTTGTTCTGTCACTGCTTTCTCAGCTGGGACTACGTCAAACTGTCTGAATAGAAGTTGACACCTAAGAAGGGCTCTTAGCATTTGATTGTAATTTTTTTCAGTTTTGAGCTTATAGATTTACTGAGTTTTAAATGTGCAGTAAAGGCTTAAAGTATCTTGGTAAGAGGATATTATGTGAATGTAACACCTCTTATAGTTAGTGTGCTTGATCTTACTTCTACTGGTGATTAATTGAACCATGAAAGACTCTGAACCAAAGTTTCTTCAAGTTCACAACAGTATTCCAATCATGGAAAGCAACTAATACTGCTGCACACACATTAGAAAGAAAAAGAGAAGTTGAAAAGGTCTTAGGAACTTAAAAATAATTGAGAGATAAACTATCATTACACTATGAGGTGTAATTTTGAAATATAAAACACTGCTGGCTGATTCTTAAAGTTTTCAGAAGTGATCAACTGCATTTAAAATTATCCTTCCACCAGCTATGCAAGCAAGGTACCACTTCAGTATATGGAATTTTTCATAAGGCCATTTTCAGTACCTGAAGACACTTATGTAAACAGCACAATATAGCCAGTAGAGATGAATACTTTTACTCCAGAAAACAGAAGGGTGTCTGAGCTGTTCATGCCTGTCCCATTCAGACATCACCCCCTGGCATGTTAGCCAGTTGCTCCAACTTAGTGACTCAAACTGACACCTTTTGTTTGACTAATGACAGCTCCTCAGCTGTGCTGATCTTGACCCAGATTCCTCTCTGTCTGAGCATGGAAATTCAGGGCAGAGCACTCCATAAAACGATACCAGCTATCACCTAACTGGCACAGAAGAAAAGAACTGTTGAACATGCCCACAGTGAAAAACAGACAGGAAGCATCTCTGTTAAGGTCTTAATCAATACCAGAAAAAAATTAAATCCAAACAATTATGATTCAAAATGGGCATCAGGTTCTGTGACCTGACAGTAAGATATTCTGCCTGTCACCAAGGGGTATTGGCATTATTTGTGCAGGTACTGGCACAGTTTGTGCAGCTGAGTGAACACCATCAGACCCACCATGCAAGCATTGCTACTCATTACCATTTATAAGGCTTCTGACAGGCAGGGAAATGGCAGGACTGAACGGGTGAAGCGAGATCACTCATTCAGTGATGGTACAGGGGCTGTTGATCAAAAGACACAGGTAAAGTGGCTGATCTTCCTGCTAGGTCCCACCCTGATTACAATGCAGATAAGATTACTCTCTGTCAGCATGGCCTCTTTATCACTCATCTGCAGAACATGAAATAGCTTCAAATTATGTTCAGGCCAGTGGAAATATTTCTGCTGTCACAACAACAGTGACCAAACATAGAAAACAAGACAAGAGTTATGTACAGAATTACCACCTTCTCACAGAAGCCCCAGGCACTTGACAGGACAATGGTGATGGGGACTGCCTGGAAATCACTGAACAAGGTTCCTGGATTGTCACATGGCAGGTTTGAAGTGGAAGATTTGGATAAGTAGTTCACATACTTGGATGTATCAGTGACAAAGGAGTCATAGAAATGTTTGCTGAAAAGAACAAACGTTTTCCCTTGAGCTCATGCCTGTGTGCGTAAAAGAAGGCTATTGCCAAGATCAGGCCAAGCCATTGATTTTCAGTTGGAGATGTGAAGGGGATGATAGTGACACCCTATGGGCAGGAGAGAGGGAGGGAGTGTTGTATCTTGCCTACCTGCGAACAACTAGCTTGAGTTTCTTGTAGGACCCTTTAACAAGGGAAATGGCCTCTCTCCTGGAGCTGCTCAGTTGCACCTCATTGATGTTCACCACCTCGTCACCAGCCTGCAGCTTAGAAGGCAGGGAGTCTGCTTTGCCTCCCTCTTCAACCTGCAAAGGAAAGAGAAAGAAATGGTACAATGGTAGCAATACTGAATATCAGCAGAGGGCAAGATTGTATACAGCTTAACTCACTCTGAATCCTGAGCTTCTGGAGAATAAAGTGCAACCAAAATAGCTTTTATTACAAAATTTGCCACCATCAAATCTGATATGCAAAGCACCTGGCAGTCCATGTCTTATCAGAAGGTGCAGCCTGTGTCAGCCGCTGTCACAGGACCCATATACTTAGGTATGACATCTGATGGCACCCAAGAAGTATTCTCGCTTCCTTCAGTCCTTCACCTTCCCAGAAATCACATCAAAACAAAAGATGCTTCTGAAATAGATTTAGACCCTGATTCCACTAGCAGAAGGACTGGTGTTTGCAGAGAGAAGTGAAATTGCATACACACTTATTTCAAGTCATATCAGGTAAAATGTAATTGAGTCAGGACTCAAACACATAACTCAGCACATGTAGACACATTACCCTGGTACATTAGCTTCAGTGTAAATGGCAGTTTCTCACAAGTAAAGCCATTCTGTCATGAACAATGGAATTCCAGCTCATGCATTTTATAACACTTAAAAGCTGACTTTCACAAACATTAGCTAATCAATTCTCCTAACTCTCTACACAGGTAGGTAAAAAATATTGTCATTCATGCTACCAGGAAGTCATTCCACTGATGAATGAGCTTTTTCTTTTCTTCATAAGAACAGATAAAACCACAGGAATGAGACTTCACATAAAGATCCTTGTATCACAATTACCAGGAAGGGTGAGAGATGAAACATTAGACCTCACTGCCAGCATAAATAAATAACAAGCTAAAAATGCAGTATGGCCCCAGTTTGTTGTAAAGAAAAACAAGTGGGTAGCATTTAAACTAAATTCAGTAGGGTGGGATACTGTGGGTTAGATTAATCTGCAACACAGTCAACAGAAGAGATTTCTTCTTTTGATGGTTATTGTTTTGTTATGTTAGGTCATGGGGAAAAAGCATTATTGGACCAGTACGTCCTTGTAACAAATATCAGCTACTTCAAAGGCTAAAATACTCACCAGAAGCATTTGTATGAACGTCTGCCAGAAGAATCTTGTCCTTAAAAATCACCAGTTGTAACCCAAAATCATTATCTGTGCTTTATAATGGAGTTATAGATTCAAAAAGTCAGAAGGGACTCTAAAACACCATCTTGTTCAACTCTCTCCTCATTTATTATTGTTTTGGAATTCCACAGGGTCACTGTTTCAGAGTTCTCTTTGCAACTATGGGGGACCAGACATTTATTTTTCTGCTTTGTTTTTGTTGGTTTTTTTTCTTAGTGAAAATGGGAAATCAGATTGTTCCATGATTACCATTATAAATAATCTGAAATTCAAGACTTAAGGAAACACCAAAACCCACAATACTCCTGATAGGATTGTTAACATTATGAACAGCTCTAAAATAAATCTGCCTTCAAACAATGCTGTGTCCCTGCTGTCAGTCAAGTTAAAAATAATTTTTGTGCAGGTCTTTGAATGGGGATGCTTACTTATAGCAAATACTTTCTTTTATCTAGGTCAGGATGACCATATTTGAAGCTGCTCAATTGATCAAGTAGAGAAACTCACTAAACTTGTTTTTGAAGACAGGAGCATCTTGAAACAACATGTTGTTAATTAGCATAATGAGCATAGCCTGCAGAAGGGGATATCAGCTCTGTCTGTAAGCGACAAATTGGAGGCCAGAGGCTGTATCGGGATGGTGGTCAAGTGATAAGATTATGTATTAAAAAATGTCCTGTAGCTTTGTGGGATACCACCTAGTATCCAAGTATGTGCAACTTTGCAATAAATCAGTATTTCAACTCTGTGTGTGAGACTGGCTTACTGCACACCAGGCAACAAATCTGCCTTTCAGACAACATTCCACTTTATGCCTATGCCAGTGGCTCTTAAACTGCAGTTTGCAAGGCTGTGTAGCCAGCCACAGCAGTACATTAAAGAATGTCTTTAAGGAGAGTATGCTAACCTGCACAGCATACAGAGTCATCTCCAAGAAATGACAGAGGTTGAAAATGATCTTATTTGCTCCTGTGCACTTAAACTATACACAAACAAGACCTAAAACAAGATTATGTTTAAAAGCTTTTGATAGCAGCATTAAAGTTGAATTACCCATGTATCTAGAGATAAATGGAGGTATGGTTGATTTGTTTAATTTACAAAGTTATCTCATCTATTAATAATGTGTTAGCCTTCCCTCTTGCTTAGGCACAGTTATCTCATCTAAGCAGCTGGAGTTCCCTGGATGAAATCCCTGGATTTCCTGGAGGAAACCATTCACAACAGCCCTGGGACCTGGCAACCCACCAAAAGAGTCAAGAGTCAAGAAGACTCATGTGTTTCCTCCGAAAGTCCAGAAATTAGACACTGTCTCCTAAAGTAAATTTCAGATGCTCCATGTTCTAACAAGGTCATTTCCTCACTGAATGCCTCTGAAAATATTTGTGTATAAGGAGCGGTCATACTTCAAGGAAAAGACTGAATAACGCAAACAAAACAACCTGCACTATAAACACAAAGCTCTATCTCTACTGAGTATAACAATTATCAACCAAAGCAAACAAGCCTCAGCGTACATGGAACCTATTTAAATGAACACTTGCTTCACTGAACAAGTCATGGATGGGACTCTGCTGGTTCTGTGCTGCACTGAGCAGTCAAGGACCACAGGACTGAAGATACCTGGAAGGCTCTGCATGCCAAAACAGGCAGATAAATACATAGGTAGGTCGCTTCTGCATGTGGCTACCCTCTCTGAACAGACCAGGCTACAAGCAAGAGGAAAAGAAAGATAAGTCTTGAACCATTTCCTAAGCCTCAAGTGGCTCAAGTGATGTCAGTTGGCAAGGGCAGAGTTAACATTACAGTCTATTATTTTAAGTGTGGAGATTGTGTTGAAGTGGTTTGAAAAGCCATGGTATTGTCAAAATCACCTTCAACAGTCACTCGCTCCAAAAATATAATCACTGTGAGTTACGTGACCTAGTGTAAGAGGTCAATCAATAAGCAGTAAGACCTCTTATGGTTTATTTAAGCTGAGAAAAACAAGGTGGTTTGACACCAGCAAACTTTCTGGGTGTAGGACTGTTTCTCAATCCATCAAGAGCAGGAGGAGTCAGCAGGAGCTTGCTGGGGACGGATGGTTTCCGACTGGATTAAGCTAAAAACTCAACCGTGCAGGAGAATGAATATCTAAGACACAAGTTGGCCAGATTCACATCTCACTGCAGATGCTGTGAATAGAGCCAGCTGCCCAGGCTGCTCTGCCAGGGAGCAGAATCCCCCTCCTTGAAGTCAGTAGGAGCATCTGTACAGCAAAACATTCACAAATAATAGCATAAATAGTCTTGGTTTCTGGGTCTTAGTTTTCTAGCTGTAAAATGGACACAATCATTGTAACCTTTGTCAGTTCTGCCCATTCAGTGTATGATCTCTCCGTGCATGATGATGATTAAATCCTGACTCTCATTCCAGGGGCTGTCTCTCTGAATCTCTAGTTCACAGGCTCTGACCTGGTGGGAGTCTTTGCCACTTGAACCATGCAGGAGGAAATTATCCCCTTTCAGAGGATGGCCCTACTTCCTGTGAAATCCTACCTAACTTCTCCATAAAGGCTGTGATTTCAGCCTCTCCCACACACTTCATTCTTTCTTCTGTTGTCCACAAACACATCTAGCCAATGCTTTCAGGTTCTTTACAAGGAGAAAACAAGATTTTCCCTGCCAAGCTGGCCCCCTCAGCAGCTTCAGAAAGTCTCAGTAGTCTCCTCAGGCTGACCCAGACTAAATCCGCTCAGTTGTCTTTGCTGTAGTGAAGCCCACTGCCCTTTGCTGAAAATCCCAGAGGCCTCCCCTGATCCTGCTTTGCATTAACACTCCAGTCCATTTTCTTCTGTTTGAGGAGGCTTCTCATCATTCAGTGGATCATACTTTGAACTCATCCGTTCTCCCTTTTTTTGGCTTACTGTAAAAGCAAGAAGTTGCTTAAGCAGATCACCAAGGATACATAAGACTTATTACTACTGTCTTTTGTTTGGTTTGCTATGGTTACTGTAAGTTCAGGGAATGCTCTCTGAGATCTTTTCTCGATTATTTTAAAGAGGTTTTCATTATTTCTTCCTCCTTTCCCTTTCTGTGAGGAGCTTTTGTAACAACACATTCTCTGTAGCTTTTAAGATGTATCATTCCGTCTTTGTGTTCTTTGTATTAAGAACGGTGCGTGTGATTCCTGAACGGTAAACTTACTTGCTGAAGTTTCTTATTACAAAAGAAGCAGCAAATACATATTATATGTGTATACAAATACACAGTTTGCAGTTAGTAGCCTCACCGCAGGCGAGAACAACCGCTGAGTGGCGCTGAAAGACACTCTGGAAAAAAACAGCAGCCTACCTTAGGTGGTGTTGACAGAAGCTGCAGCAATGACAGTGACGCTACTGTGTCACACACTGTAACAATAGGAAGCATCACAAATGAACTGCTGGAGACGGCTGTCCAGAATTACTGAGCTGAAAAATTTTTATAGGAAGGAATGTGGTAAGAGAGGAAGAAATCTTGGTCCATTAGGGACTTGGGAGAGGTGTCTTTCTCTGCTGCAAGTTTCCCATGACTTACCCAGGAGGAGCATTACAGAGAAGTTCTCTGCTTCAGACCCCTTGATCATCCTCCTTCTCAGCCCTATTATCAGACCATTTTCATCTCCACATCTCCTCTGATAAAGCATTTGTAATGATTTCATGCATTCCACTACAACTATCTTTAGTTTTGCAATTGGAATGATGCGTTTCCAGTGAATCTAGGTGCCTGGTCCCACATTAGGTTACCAGCACTGGTACTGGTACAGAGACCCAGTGGGCCAAGTCTGGATTACTCAGTAAACTTGTAGCTGACTGATTTAGTTTTCATGTTGGAGATGAGCTTTTTTTAAGCCCCTCTTGATTTCAGAAAGGCTTCTCAAACCTTAAAACAGAGTTGCAGAGCTGCCAAATGCCTCCAGAGAATATGCTGCTCCCATCATTCAGACTGAATTCCATGTCAAAACTTGGGGGCAGTGAGAGTTTCCCATGCAGCAGAGAGAAATTCTTCCTTATTGTTCCCAACCTCTGTGTCAGCATGACAAAGCAGTTAACATGATTCAATTAAAAAACAGTTAAGTCAAAGGTCTCCCCCTGGAGCCATATCTCTGCTGGATATCTCCATCTTCAATGCAGACATGCATGGAGGAAGAATTTAGCTATTGGCATTTACTTGAAGCCAAATAATGTGTTTCCAAAGTTGTTATTGTTGTATTCTGCAGGGGAGCAAGCAAGGTTGTTGTTTTTTTTTTTTTTTTTCTGATAGTGCTTCAGATTGTTCAGCAGTAAAATTACTGCTCACTAGTGAAAAGTACAGTAATGGAAATATGAATTTATTCCAGATAGCTGTTCAAGTTCTGTGCAGAATGAATTCATCTCGAGAGCCTGAATTTTATTTATTCAGGAAGAACAAGTTAAACTACATGGCTCTGAAAGGTTAATAGTGCTAAGAAATCTTTCCGGAATTACCAAAAAGGATCTGCAACTTAGCACAGGCAGAACAAGGTATTTTCACTCAGTCTAAAACATGTTAATGAATATATTTACTTGCCTTGCAGCAAGACTCCTCAAAGGAGAACTCCAACCTTTGTCATTCACAACTGCAACATTTCTGGTATCTTCAGGCTTATTTTCCAGATGGTGCATCAGAGAGGCACCCCCATAAACTTAGAGAAACATCTTCTTACTACGCTGGCAGTGACAAGTCACCTGCTCTGATTTTAGCACCGCAACTGTGATCAACATCAGAGAAACTCAGAAGTATTTGATCCCATACAGAGAACTGTAATAGTTCACAAATTCTTTGCAGTGTCTGTATGCCTATGTATGTGTGTGAAAGGATATAGAGACTCACTTTATCTATCTGTCAGGACCAAAGGCAGAATCTGCCCCTCCACTGAATTCATCAGCTTACTAAGTATGTGTGTAACATTCCACTTTGACTCCCAGGAGTGAAAAAATCCAGTGTCAAGGCTGTGGCAGAGAGCTCTACCCTCCCCAGGCAGTTCAGCAGACCAAGACAGCAGGAGCTTGTGTTCTTGTTCAACTCTTTCATCAGCATTGGGTGCACTTGGCCTCAGAGGGACACAGTGGTGCAGCCAGCCCAAAGGGTAGTGGGATACTGGAGGGCACAGCCCTTTGCTTCTCCCCTTTCCACTGCTGCAGAGCACTTGTGCTCTCAAAGCTGCTTTCCTTCCTCACTGCCAGATGGCCAAAGGTCATCTGCTCAGAGAGTAAGGCTATCCATCCCTCAGTGGGGTAGAGGAGCTTCCCTCAAGGCAATGCCCCCAGAGAAATCAGTCCTTGTGTCTTTACTACTCTCCCACTCTTCTGCTCTGTTGCAATCCTTATTTTGCCTGTGTCCACAACTGGCCCTTATAAAAACTGAAATGATCAGCAGCCAGTCACCCATTTTTATTTTTATTTTCTTTTTCAGAAGAGAGATTTCAGGAAAGCATTTTGTATTCACAACTGGAGATCAGGACTGTAGACAAAACATTGGAGCACTCCCACACCAGTGCAAACAGAGGGTCCCTGAAGGACCAAAACCTTTTCCAGCTGTATAGAGGATAAATTGACTGTGGGTACCAAAGCAGTGATCCAGCTGCAGAAATGCAGCCCTGTTCCATGCAGTCTGAACGCAAGTTACCGACAAGTGGCCAAGATTCAAGGTCATTCCTCAGGCTACTCTGCAGACTCCAACACTTCCACACCTTCCCATTTCTTGTGTGATTGTTTCCTGTCCCGGGAACAAGGTTAATCTCAGCAGTCAGCCCCTCAGCAGAAAGTGGCAAGAAGTGGATGGAAAACAGATTGCTGACTTCAGCTACAAGAGATAAGAAGACATGCTTGGATGAGTTTGCGTCTGACTCCACTTGGTGACTCTAAATTCCTAAACCAGCAGAGGAAAGAAGGCTCAGCTCTTAAGATAATTTTCTACCTTCTTAAGCATAGAGCTGTTGGGATTCCACAGATATTTCTGCATTAAAAATCGGAAGGACAGGGACAATCAAGTCTCCTTTCAGCTAATGCACAAAGGGAGATGAAACTACATGACAGCTTTGACTTCAGACCTTCAAGAAGCCTCCAGGGTTTTTTATTTTTTATTTATTTATTTATTTTTGGTAGCAGGAGGCAAAGCTAACAGTAAATTTTCTCCACCTGCCTTCATATATACAAGACAAGGAACTAATCTGTGTTTGCTCTACAGTTACGCCTAGAGCCCTATCAGGTCCCTCTGTTAGAGGTGTGGTGCAGGCACATTATCACCAGCAGTTCCTGCCCAAAGCTTACAGTGCAAATGGACAGGTTAGACAAGCAGAGGGACAGGAAAGAGAGATGTGGAAAAGCTACGTCAAGAGCAAATGCAAAGACAGCAGCAAAGCTTGCTCGCAGATATGGTGTGACATCTTCAACATATGAGCTGAACCTGGAGTCTAGGAAAAGCAAGAACACCTTTAGAAGAGAGGAAAAATCAGCTGGCCTTTTCAGCCAACTTAAAGCCACCTATGACCTGTCTACAGCATTACATTCTTACATGTTCTACAGTGGCAGCAAACAGCACATCTCCTCCTGCTGCATCACCCAGGTGGCCAGAGGACAGGAGATGGCTCCTCTCCTGGATCTCACACCACTTGGCTGCTCCATGTCTCGGTGTCTGGAGAGCCAGTTCCTCAAGCCTCTTTCCCGTCTTTCTCTCATTTTGCTGAAAGCATGAAGTGAAAGGAAGTACCGATTTTTACCTGAGTGACAGACAGAGCCACTTGAGCAAGACATTCCCGGGCAAGTACAGAGCAATGTTCTCTCCATTACAGTCTTAAAACTCAAGGGATTGCTTTCTCCTGTTCATTCTCTGCTTCCTGCATGAACTCAGCTTTTATTCCAGGAGGGTCTTGCCTGCAGAGCACACCCTGCCAATGCACATGGTAATCAGAGAGAGCTTTACTCCTTTGTTCCCTGCTTGATTTTTGCAAACAACCCATTCCATGCATTCCACAGAGGGTACATAAGCAGGTGATACAAAAACTGGGGCCTGGTGCATGCTAACTTGATCCTGTTTGGTCGGCAGTGGTTATCAGGATGGTATCAACTAAAGGGGCTATGAGAACTCACTCCTGCTATTTTGTTGTAGCTGACATGGCTCGCCCCTCTCCTAAGCACACAGAGCCAGTGACTGCACATATCTGAGAGTTAATATTTGCTCCACAATGTGAGAGTTAAAAATAGCCATCTGTTAAATAATCTGCTGGAAAGGTCTTCTGCTGTGCCCCTAAACACACTCAAGGTTTCCACAGACAGGACTCTTGATCCTGTGTTACCATCCTGCCCCCAATTTTACAGCCATAACTCACATGTCCTGCCACCTAGCCACGTCTCAATCATTAAAACCCTATCTCCTGTGGTATTCTGACAGTGAGTCCATTGGGGTACAGATGGGGATGCCAACAAACATAGAGCCACCCAAAAAGAGGAGCTGTTTTTATGATATTTGCAAATATCTCTGGGTTTGCATAGTCTCTTCTCAGAGCATCACTTTACATACCCTGGCTCCTCTTGTCCTTGCTTTCTGGGAAAATAAACCAGTCAGAGATGTGTCTGCACACATTTTTGTGTCCTTCTAATACAGGACAACTTTTCAATCTCAGGAAAGGCCAAACTTAGCATCATGGGAACTGCCATAGTAGGAAATCTAGTTATTGCTCAGATCTCATCATATGTGTTCTGAAAACAAGGAACAAATGACACTGTTTGGAACTTGCCTTTCAGTACCTTTTGCACAGCCATTGCCTTGTACACATTTTCACAGGACGCTTTTGTGTCTTGCCAGACTCTTCCATCACCTTCCTATACTTGCTGTTACAACTCATACTGTGATAATCCCTAGAAGTTGTGTTGTGACAGAGCGACCAACAGCCATGAGATTTCCTTTGGCTTGTGTCTTTTGGGGGTAACTGGAAAATATTTCCAAGTGAGAAAAGATGTCTAAAATGTACACACCTGTGATTGGTCCAGAGTAGAAAGAAATCATCAACAGGCTCTAAAAATACAGCGAATGAATTTGTGTTTCATTCCATGATTAGATAGGGCCCTGGCATCATGCGAATTCAAAGCAGAAGCTCCATGAAAATCTGCCTTGTAATTTGTTATCCCAGAAATCACATAAACCTAAAGATACAGGATTTTTGAGCTACTGGAACACGTGGTCTCTCCTGGAGACAGGTCTGTGGGCCCAGTACGGTCAATTACTGCTTTGGATGCTTCTCACTTCTCTTTCCCTTTTTATCCATTCCCTAATATTTAACATTTTCATTATATACACTACTACAAATAGGAAATAACAACAATAATGACAACAGTAATAATGATCCTCAAGGACCTTCTTCCATTATGATATTTGACATTTTGATTGCATGGGAAGACAGCAGGAAGTATTGTTTCTAAATTACAGAGAAATGAAAACAGAAGCAATGTTTATGTAACTTTTCCAGGGTCACAGAAAGAATCACACATTAGTGCTGGAGTTGCACTCCATGTTGACTGCCAGGTCACGCTGCACTGAGGCCATATGAGACTCCCCACCTTCATATGTCTACCCTGTCACCAACATTAAGCCATCTTTCCTCACAACAACTTTCCTTTCTGCAACCAAGAGGAACTGCTCTTGGATATCCTCTCTTCTAGTTCTTCTCTTGTCTCCTTAGTACTCATTCTTCATTCACTGTGCTCATACTCTCACTGTGTTACCATTTTCCTCTCTTTCTTTTGCCCTATATTCCCTTTATCATGTTCATCCTTTCTCCCTCAGCCTAATAATGCAAACTAATAACCACTAAATGATCTATATCTGAGAGAAAAAAAAAAAAGATGCAGCAGAGCCATGCCAGAAGAACTGAGCTGAGCTCTTCCAATGCATTCAATCACTGCCTAAGGGATTCAGGTATTCAGTTGTTGCTTAAGGATCAGACATCCAAACTTTTAGGAACACTTTGAGTACTGAAGCTTAGAGGTGCCAGCAGCAACTAAAACACAGCTTGACATGGAGAGATGTGTCCTTTAGGGCAACAAAGCAGTGCTGACATCCCTAGGTAATGAGAAGGAAATGCTAACAGAATGTCTGAAAGTAGCTAGGACAGCTCATCCCAGCACAGCGACTCAGTTCTTTCTGACCAAACACCAGGTCACATGCTCCACAATAACACAGCAAGAACTCCCCTTGGACCAGATGATGGCAACCGCACTTGGCTTGGAGTGACAGTGCCAGTACAACAGAGGAGTTTTACAGTCCAAGCCATTGTCATCACATCGTACTTGCCAAATCCTTTCTTTATTCCCTCAGACTCCTATAATTATTAAAAAGTCTTCTCAAGTGAACTCAGTGCCCATGAAAAATGCCAGGTTCACAGCCCTGGAGATTCATTTTCTTTGCTTACAGATCAACTTCCTGGAAATGATGGAAAGCATGGACAGGCAGGCTGCGTGTTGGCGAACTTGTTCCCTACAAATCAGTGTGAAAGTGGGCAGTCTTAGCTGTGCATGTTTTCCTAAACACGGTCCTAATGGGCCATCCACATGGAAAAGAGCACAGGAAGCTCAGAATTGAAAAGCCTGTCCTTGCTTAGGTCTTGTGGGTCTTGCAAGGCTTTTCGAACTTATTGAGAGCAGCATGGAGACAGAGGACAAAACTGCAGGGGAGACAGCTCCACAACTTCTGTTGGTTGGTTGGTTCACAACCTTCGCTCTGCAGCCACTGTTCTTGTCCCCTACTGCCACCATGTGGCAGCTCGAAATTCAAAGGATAACTGCTCTTCACGCTTCTCTCTCGTTCGCAGCTGGTGGGACTCACCCTCGCAAGGCAGAGGGATGCTTTGCTAACGACGGTTTAAACCCGGATCTCATACAATGCTAGTGAGAAGATGAACAAGCAGAACTGTGGATAGTTCTGTTTTTAGTAACATGAGTTACATAGTAGCTTTAAGATAATCTGAAAGGCCATTCAATTACTCCTGTTGCAGAAATAGTGCAATTGTTGCACTTCAGCCAGAGTGAATATGTCAAAGATTCAAAGGCAGGTGCATGAATGAAACTTATGGTGTGGAAAAGCAAGACAAAGCTACGAAACAGTGGCATTTGAGATTACTTCTTAATTTAGATCTAGAAAAAGCAGTCAGACTCACCAGTTGAATGTTGCAGTCCTCTGTTTAACTGCGAACTGAGACAGAAGGGGTACTGACCACTGTACTGATATCTTCCAATCCAAGCCACTTCTCAAGCCGCAGTCTGTTTTCTTTGCTCTACAGCTCTGTAATGTTTTTGCTAATAGTGCTCTTTTTTCGTTTGTACACAGCTCATTCCTCATCAATTTATCCTGCATGCATGTTAGGCTGCTCAATTTCTTTTTAACAGTTATGTTTATAAGCACTGAATACATTTTTTGGGGGCTCTATGTCAATTCTTTAAGCACAGTCCAATAGGTCAAGTGCATCACTAAATCCTCTACCCATGTGTAAACCTACATGTCTTCAGCCTTACATGGAGAGCATCTTGCCAGCACAAGAAAATTTTGGAGTAATTTTGAAAGCAAGACAATAAAGAGGCTTAGCTGGTGATTAGCAAGACTGCCTTTAAACGTAGCAATCTGAGACCCTACTTGCTTATTTTATACTCCAGATGTGGACTCTAAAATGATCCAAAATTGCTAATGTAATGCAAGGAAGCACATTTGCTATGTTCCACCTTAAAAAAAAATCCTCTCAGACACAGGTGGCTGGGAAAACTACTCCCTAAAGCCACCCTCTCAATAAACAGACACTAGTTCCTGCTCTCAGCATTTCTTTTACAGGTATCCTGACAGATGACACACAGGAAAATCTCCTAGTCCTTATGAAGTACAAGGTATGTTTTCCTAAGGGAGACCTTTCTCTGGACACAACCTTCATTCTCCCAAGAGGGCGGCAGTTTTCACTGCTGCATAACAGTTATCTCAATATCAACAAGATTCCTAAACCACTCCAATTCCTATGCATGTATAAAAATGACTTTTGAGACCATAAGCAGCAGAGCTGAGCATGAAGCTCACATATTAGCATACCCTCCAAAGGCAGAGGAGGGCTCTGCTCTATTTTGTCCTATTCCATAAACACTGAGGTTCATCAAGATATGTGCACAGCACCTACTCCTCTCCCTGCTTGAATCCTCTGAAGTAGCAACATCTTTCTGGAACTGCAGTATGAAGCCCTTCTAGGGGAGATGATATACAGCTGAGTTTCTGAGTTTACCTGTTTATCAAGCCAAGCATTTTTGGGGAGCATTATTTTTAGCTGAAGCAGACATGCAAATGAATTTAACTGGAGTTCAGGTTGAGGCAGGTCCAAGCTGTTAGTGCCAGTGATGCCGTCATGGAGATGGACAAGGTAAACACACCTGCACAAACACCAGGCACATTGCCCACTGTCCTCCTCCTTCCTGTGTGCTGAAGAGCTCTTAAGCATCTCTTCTGAAAGTTTTCTGTGTGAGATAAACCTCAATATACACGTCAGATGGCTGCCAACTTTGCAGAAGCATGTATCTACACTTTGCCCAGCACCTAGCCCACAAGTATGACGTACAAATGCCTTTCTAGAAGGATTTCAAATCCTTGTTTTGCCATCACAACTGTCTCAAAAATACAAACCAGAAGCCTGCATCCTCCTTATGTCTTTTCAGTCACTCAGCATGATTTCCTGGTTTATCACAGTTCTCTTTCCTTTTTTTTCTTTTTCTTTTAAATCCTTTTTTTTTTTTTTTTTTTTTGCTGCTTCTTTCAAAAAAATGTCCTTGAAAATAAAGTGATAGGACAAACAAATATGAGATTCCCATTAACAAGGACAACATGAAATGACTTCAGTCAGAAGGCCCTTGATCTCAGGAAAGAATTGGATTACAAAGGCATGCCTTCCATGAGTACTTTCAGGCTTAATCACATTTAATAACTGAATTAGGACAGTACACAGAAAGTCACCAAATCCCTATACCATGAGAAGGACACTGTGACTTGTCAGCCTCTTTCCTTCTCACATGCACACCTCAAAGGCATCAGCATTTGAAGACACAAGTTGCCAAATGAATACACATGAGCTTAGCTGGCCTGTGCACTGTATTCCTTTATAACTCAACACTGCACAACCTTTTCCATTTTTCTTGCTTCAGTCCTAAGCATCAAAAAACAGTATTTCTGCTAAATGCACAACAGGATCAGTCAAGAGCATCCATGGGGCCCTTGTGCACTGGCAGAAGGCAAGTCAGTCTAATAGCCAGGATGAGGCCTTCTCAGACAAGATTCCTTTCTGAGATCCACTCAGTGGATTCTACAGTGCACGCTTCTATGAGCATGCAGCTATGTGAAGATGGGCTGTACATCCAGAATGCTACCTGAATGGGGCACAGTGGCTCATTGCCCATATAGTTTATGCAGTGTACTGGAAACTTTACTCTTTTTCTGGGGGGATGGGGAGCAGAAAAAACTAGAACAGAAGGGAACGTGCTGCTAAAGCCAGCTGTTACACATTGGCTAAATTGCATTTCTTTAATTGCCATAGCTCCAGGGGCTAAGGCAGCACGCACATGTTTTTTTAAGCTGAATCACACATTAATGAAAATCCCAGGACATTCCTGTAAGAGCAGAGGCATTAGTGGTAGCTGGGATGCTGGCCAAATTCCAGTGAAGGTAACTCCATTCTATTTCCCTAGGTCTCCTTGCCATTTCAATGAATACAGTCAATTGTTTCAGTTCCAAGTCGCTCTGCAGCGTTCCTGAGATCAGCTGCCATACCCACAGCATCCTGTATGGTTCTCTGGGATATTATTCTCACTTAAGAAATCTTTGAGGAGCTTAAAAATAGATCCCTGTGAGTGATGAAAATGTCCCTTCTGAGAAACAAATTTGAAACAACAGTTGGGTCAAATGAGCTGCAGAAAACTTCAAGATTGCATAAAAGTTCTAAGAGGAGAAAATAAAATGTACACTCAAAACCTCAAGACAGAAATACTTGGCAGATACTGCTTAGGCTGTTTGAAATTAGAATAACTAGTATCCCTGTGGAGACTAGTGTTTGGAGGAGACCTACACAGAAGTGTTTTTCACAGAAAACCTCTTGCCACTGTAAGAAAGCAATAACTATGCCCTGAAAAGGCCTGAAGTAGATAATTTTTCTGTGCTATGAAAAAGCCAGCCCTTCCTCAAGGATTCTAAATCCAATGCAAGCCCATGTTTTGAACCCTGAAATTTGCAACCCCCCCCCATCCATTAACAGCCTGATCTACTGTCTCAGAAAACAACCCCAAAGCAGTGAACAGGGTTTCACAAGACACTGACATTCATTGACACTAGCTGTGCCACTGACCCTGAACATTACAGGATGTAAGCAGTGATGAATTTTAGGCAGGACTTTTCTCAGCTTTCTTCAAACTGAGCACCACTACAGCACACTTCAGCAGATTTTTCACCAGTACCATCTAGACAGCAAGGTACTGCACAGTGACAGCAGCAAGCCCTGTGACATGACTTTGGATGCAATAGGTTGACAATGCAGTGTCTCAAAGAAGAGACCATTTTTAAAAATACCCCTTCTAGCCAAGGGGGAGTCTTCAAACCTTGTATGTTAAAAGCAGGTCACATCTAGACTGCAGCAAAGCAGGCTGAATTGAGCAAGTAAGAAGATTGGATGAGCTTAAGGAATTCAGATCATATCCAAAAGCCCGGCAGGAGAAGAATAAAACCAGTTGGAAATGGGAAAATATTAGGAAAAAATTCTTCTTAGAAAGAGTGTTGAGGCATTGTCATAGGGCTGCCCAGGGAGGTGGTGGTATCACAGTCCCTGGAGGTGTTCAAGAAACACAGAGATGTGGCACTGAGGGACATAGTGGGCATGGTGGATAGATTGACAGTTGAACTCGATTTTAGTGGTCTCTTCTTAATGATGAGACGATTCAGTGATTCTACAAACCTTAGTACTGCAAGTCTGACTTTCCAGCTGTCCCAGCAGAATCTTTTGTGAACATTAGCATTGAACCACTGCTGTTTTCTGTTGCATTTGCCAACATAATAACTAAAAATCCTTTGAGAAGCCATTGAAAAGCTGCAGGAAGTGACAGTTACAGTAGAAATCACAGCATCTGTTCCTCAATCTGAATTAGCACTGCAGCCATATAAGCCTCTTTTTGTTGAATCTCTCTTTTGCTGGTATGACAGGCCCCGAGACTTAAACAGAGGCTTAATAGTTTGATTCTGTTCTACATTATGGCCTTCACTGGGGCAAGGATTAATAACTAAATTGCAAGGATAGCCAAAATTTGTTTTTTCACTCTAGTCCATGAAAACAGCTCAGTGGTGATGGTGGCCTCTTGGCAACTACTGTTGGCACAAAAATGAAGTCCAGAGATCCTTACCAAAAGTACAGATATAATGGTATGTTTGTATACAAATGCCTTCCTGAAGCACCTGCAAACCGTACAAAAAGATAAAGTGCTGTGCTTTCCATTTCACAGCTGGAAGTGTGGCCAGGGATTTGCTGGCTGCATAAAACAGCTTGCAATTGACCACAAAAGCAAACCAAGGCTCTGTCCCAGCCCAACATTTAGCTTCCAGGCAGCCCTTTTGCACATCTTTACTTTGCCCTAAAAATTCAAACACAAAGCCCTCACTTGCTCAATCAGAAGTTTGATATGATAAAGCTGCCTCGCTCTCTTCCTTGCTTACTAGCTTTCCTCCCCAGATCAGTCATTACTTTTTGGCAGTAAGTACAGTTGTGAACAACTGCTTTCAAGGATGAAGCACAGGAAGAGTAATATTTCATCAAAAATCTCTGATGACCACCTTGAGAACTCACTAAGAATTGCAACAACTAGTTTCAGAAAAACAAGGTCAAATATCTCACTAGTTCTATGTTTTTCTAGCTGTTTTTGTTTACATTTTAATAAATATACCTATATAATTTCTTTTTAGCTTTTTTTTCATAAACAGAGTAACTGCATTATCTATTTTATATGCAGCACAAGACAATTCCTCTTCATCCAATGCGGCCCAGGTAAGCCAAAAGGCTGAGCACCCATGGGATAGCTGGTGCAGCAACATTTATCTGTGCCACACAGAGGCATGTGACAATATGCTTCTTGTTTGGCTCTGCATTATTTACATACATATTGAGGTAAGCTACATTTATGCATGCTTTTGTTGCACCCAGATGGATCAATTCTGTTTCCATTTACCTTTTGGGGAAAACTTCATTTTATTTTTATTCCTTTCACAAGGATTTTTTTCAATAACAACATGTCAGCACCGACTGTACTGCCATCAGCCCCACCTTTGTATAAACCAACAATACAAGCCTCATTTCATAGGACTTCTGCTGTCTGCAGAGTTCTTGCAAAACTGGTCTACTATATTTTCCACTTTATTGTCACCATTTGCCATGAGAACTGCCCTTGCTCTGAACGTCCATCTATTGGGAAGATGGTTTCAATTCCAGATAAAAACATGCAGATACAAACCACAGCCCATGTGTGGCTTTCAGAGGAACCCTGGTGATTCTGGCCAGGAAGATGTGCTCTTCAGACAGCCATCCATCTGAAATGTGTATCACCACTTAGTGTCCTTACTGATTAACTAAGACAGGGCAGAAGAAACAGCATTACTATTTAGCTAATCACACTCTCCAACATTTTTTGTTCTGCTACTACAGGATTGATTCTTTCAGTCCCTAAACAGCTTCATGGGCTGCGTGCTGGGCAGAATATATTCTTTTGTCATACCTACAAAAATGTTTTAAGTTCACTCCTTCTCCCCCTGCTCCGAGTAGCAGTAAAGGTATCCTTGGTACAAGTTAGCTACATCCTGGCTGATCAGCATCTGACAGCTTTCTTGGATGCGACTGCAAATGTACTCCTCTTCCCACATGAACTTACTCCTGCAAGGTTGTGGGAGTTTATACAATTCACAGCATCCAGTGTCCACTCTGTTGGTCTAAGATACATATTGCCAACTCCACCTTCACAGCCACAGCGCATTTAAGGCCGGAAAGCTCCTGCTAAGACTCAGATAGATTCTGGCAGCTATAATTGCATTAAAAGCAGTCATAGCTATTTCTATTGGTCCTCAAAAAGTCAATAATTTTTAGGTTTCTGCAAACAAATAGTGCCATCCAGCTGTAAAACTTTCAGCAGAAAATTTTTTGAAGTATTGCTTTTCTAGGATTATAAGAATTGTGACTCTGAAAAAGTAGATAGGTTATTCCAGTTTGCTTTGTAAGTTTGCAGCAACTTCTGGTAGGATGTAAAAGATTCCTACGCTTTTCCTGCAGCTTATGACTCATGTTTGTAAACCCCAAAAACTCCAGGAGAGACATTTCTAGATTATGCTTCCAGAGAAAGTGGTTGTGACTATTTAGTATAATAACACAGGTTAATTAATTCCTGCATAAATAGATCTAAAATATGCATGTTCTTAAAAAATGCCATCCAATGGTAATGGAACTATTGCAATGTAGCTCAACACATCATTTCATTGATAAATGCCCCTTCACAACTAAAATGCTCCCCCATGATCCCAATCACATCCTTTAGCATCAGCATCCAACCAGTGCTGATGTATTTTTTGTAGGTAAGCTGAGAGCACCTGGTAGGCAATTCATAACACAAAGTACCAGGACTGGCCCTGATCCACTGGATTTCCCCATGTAATGCCTCCTACTCAGCTAGTCTAATAATTTCTGCACGTAATAACATTTTCTCAGCATTGTCTGGAGTCATTAAACCTGGCATATCCTCCTGAAGTACAAGTAGTAAAATGCTGATGTTAGGACCAACCTATGATCTCACTGTGTTCTGCTTTATGAGCGCATTCTCCAGAGCCAGTTATTTTTCATCTGTCTGAGTTTCAGATGTGAATTAAAGTGATTAATAACTGAAAAGGCTCTTATCATCCATCCCTGTACCACATTCCCTAAACTGTTTTGCCCTTTCACTTACCACTGCAGTTGTAATAGCTCATAATTTGTTACATCACTTACTGAGCTTCCTGCTCAAAACTTGCAATAAAATCCATTCCTTTTTTTTTCATGCAACAGGCACAGGGAAGAAAAGAACACCTTGGGACTAACAAGCAACTACTAACCTACTGTTAGCAGAAAATAAAGGCATACTGCAGTTTTGTAGCTGTTTACATTCCATGTCAGGTTTGCTCTGAGTTGGTTCAAGTGCCAGCTCGGTGTGTCTGAAACGCTAATTGTCTTATTTCCATTTCACACATCATCACCACATTTCTGGAACTGGACAATTAATGTCAGTTTGAGTGATGAGGCAGACTGAAATACAGCCAACTCACCTGCAGCTTCACTACAACTTCAAATACAGTTTTTCCCTGGCCCACTTAAAATCCTTATGGATCTTAAGGTACTGTAAGAACAGAACACAGTTCTAAGATGAGAATTTGACTACCTGATTCACAAGAAAGAAATAAATGCATCCAGATCACTCAGTATAGTAGTGCATTAAATCCAGCAAAAGCCACAAGTTACTCTAAAAAGATTACCCATACTATAAAATCTAGTGGTTCTTGCTTTGTCTGGCTTCATTACCTCAGCAGAAAGTTTAGAAGTTGGCCATAAGATTCACTATGCTCAGCAGGGTTCAGACAAGTAAGACAAACAGCACAGACTCAAGCTCCCCAGGCTATATAAAAGTCACTGAAGTTACTCCAATTCCTTCAGGCTGTAAATGTGACCATGGTATGTGACCACCCTGTTCCTTCTCTTGGTATATTTCAACATCACACATAAAAAGAAATCAGGAGTTTTTTCAACGGATTAGACATTTACCATAGCCACAGACACCCAAGATTATAGCAGAACAGCAAATGTCACAAGGAGCTTTTTATGTTCTTGATGGCTTGCAGCCTGCAAAGAAATCCAACAGCAGGCAAATTGCTATGAAACTAAAAAAAAAAAAAAAAAAAAAAAGAGCCAAAAGAGAACTTGCCAGTTTCAGTGATCTTGGTTACCCAGCAAACCATGTCCTTCCATGAGAAAGCACGAGCTCCTGCCGGCTTCTTTCTCCCACTGTTATTTTCTGAGCAACACGAGATCATGACACGCAGTTACCTTTTGTGGAGCTCATATTCTGCTTCCCCCAAATGACATTTACTCAGTAGCTTTTGCAAATGCTCAAGCACAAAGAGGAGGTGCTAAGGAGCATCCTGCAACTACCATTTCACTGCCACACTCACTCATCCTTGACTATTCCCTTTCTGCACATCTCCGCACCAAGTATTCAAGTATTTAAAGGCCTCAGGAGAAGGCTGATGCATTTGGGAATTCCACGCTTTTGTCCGACTAAGCTATATGGTAGATATGATAAATGGCAACATACCTGACACTGAAGAGAAAAAGATAGAGGAACACTGCCCATTAATAAAGCTGACCATGGCAATTATTACAGCACGGGTTCAAACATTCAGTTAAACATTTTGTAAGATTGCATATACAGAAGCTCTGAGAGGAATGATTTAAATACAGAAGCTTACAATATGCGAGACTTACATGGCAAAACTGCTCACTGTTATGCAAATATTAGTTGTAAACAGAAGCAAGAGAATAAGAGTCCCTATAAATTATCTCAGGCATACAGAATCAATACAGCAGAAAAGAGGACAGAGTTGAAATATATCATCTATTTTCTTCTTTCAATGTTAAGAATGAAGAGTGAATGAAAGAGCAATAGCTGACAAGCATGAGCACTGACTTTCGTTTAATTGCTGTTTTTTTATATACACCAGAATCTCATCCCCATCCATAGCACTGGATCTTACAAAACATTTTTGCCGTACAGCAGCTTCTTGTAAAGTGTAGACATCCCAGTCACAGGAGTCTTAAAACTTTCCATTTTGGAACCACTTTTCCAGCCGTGCAAATATCCGTGCATTTGTTCAACCAACTCGTTTTGTGATCCCCCTCTGATCTCATAAGCAAGCATGGAAGTGGTTGATCTCTAAGTAAATGTCAGCCAACAGATAGTTCTTCTCTCTCACTTGGGATAACAGTAAGAACTGCTCCTTGCCGAACTTGCCTTTTTGAAAGAGAGGCACCTCTCGGAACAAAACTTGTGTGACTCTCTACTTGGGCAGCAAAAGACTCACTCAGCTGATTGACTAGATGCATTTAAAGTATCTGCAAATTCTTTCCTTCTGCCTCTTCCTTTTTGAAACGTCAGTTCAGAGGTTGAATGCACCGCTGAGGCAGTATGTGAAATACTGTTGTAAGATGGCATCACTTCTGACTTTGCTTCCCTCCTGCTGAATATCTATCTCCATAAGCCAGCTTCCTGAGAACAAACATATCAGGGTACCCCACTTCAGTCTTGCTGCCAATCTTCCTCAGTGTGCAGAGCAAGGCAGGAAACCCACATTGCAACTATGAAAGTGAATTTTCCAAAGGATCTAGCTTGAAAAGTCAGCTAGAAAATCATTCTCTCCCAAAATTTCTACTCAACATTATTCCTGAGCTTCATATCTAATGCTGCCTAGCAGGATTCCCGTGCCTTTCCTTTGTGAGAGAGCAATATGCCTGAAATAATTGGTTTTGTACATTAGGGACATATTATTCACTCCAGATAAATAAAGGTTGAAAGAAAAACACAGGCCTATTTCTTAGCTGAAAACCTGGTGTCATTACAGTAGAATCAATGTGTTGATTTACATCAGCTAAAGCTCTGGCCTTTGGAAACCATTTCTACATGGACCGTATTTGATTAATTTGATTAATCAGGAAGCCTTCATGGGGATTATGAAGGAGGCAAAAAATGACCCAGGTTCTAAGAAAAAAGGTCACATGGTTACTCAGCATAAAACGTGTTTCTCTTGTGAACACAAAGTAAAGACCATCATATTTTATCTCTGTAAGCAATAATGAATTCCACTTTACCCATGCAATTCCTCTTTTTTAAAATCTTTTCCCACAGACATAATGGTCCAGTGAGACTTTCACTGCCTATGAAGCAACCTGTCATAGATGACAGTGGTACTCCGTCATCTTCCTCGGTTCCAACCCTAACTGCTTTGCTCCAGTTCTCATCCACCCTTTCAAGGCAGAGACTGTTCATCCTGGGAAAGAATGATCTCAGAGTGCTGAATAAGTTCAAACTGCTGCTGTTTAACCTAAAGAAGGAGTAAGACAATTTAAATCCCATCCCAAAGTGACACAGACTTTTTCCCAAGGTCTGGCGTCTGCATCCTGTGAAAGTTCCCCCCTTCATAGCTCCCACTACTCTTTCTCTCATCACCAGCTAATTCAAAATACTAGGATTCAAAATATTTGGGAATAGCCCAAAAAAAGACAGGGGAAGCATGAAACAAAGGTGTATCAGGCAGGGAAAAGGTCATTCCCCTGTTGCTGGGAGAGAAACAGCTCATATGAAAAAATGTTGTCTCTTATTGCCATAGCACAGATTTGGGATATTGGCCAGTTCCAAAAGGCTGTCCTCAGATTACTTTGCCACCTCCCAGTTTCTCTAAGCAGATTATAATGCTCATCCATCACACACAGATAGCAAGAACCGAATTCCATTTCAGTTACATCAGTGAGCAGCAGAAGAAATACTACTGCTATTTCAGAGTCTTTCCAGAACGATTCCATGAGCAGAATTCCAGCACTCTGATGGTTCATAACGTCCCTCATAGATGCACTCAACAGACCTTTAAAAGCCTGTGTTGAGCAAGGAGCAGCAGTAGGCAGCAAATGCCTTGAAAGATCTAGAAAGGAATTAAGAGCTAAGGACAACAGGGTTAGGTTATCTGTAATTCCACTCTACAGCAAAACCTGGTATTCTATATGTAATGATGGTGGTTGGGTTAAAGACTTTAAACACAGCCAGAATTAAGTAAGCATTTTGTTTATGTCTTGAAATGCAAAGACATATGCTGATAATATGAATTCTCAGCCTGAAAACTGCATGCTGTCCCATAGGAGGTTGCTCTGATGTTCAGCAGTATTTTGCATCACAAAAATAATACTGCATAAACACAAAGTTATTGGAAAACCCAACTCAGTAATTTACACACCTTACTGCTTGCAGTCACTGTATATAGTCACTGTTAAAGATAGAAAGGCTGTTGTGGCAGACCTTGACCCTCAACAGTCTGGAGTTTCTGCCTGCCCCAAATCAAAAGTGAGAGATGGAGTGAGAGGCAACAAGAAGTGGATCCAGATTTTGAGGACAAGCTCCACAGGGCTCCTCCTCTTAAGCCATACCACTTCCCTCACTGCACAGGAATTAAACTGCATGGAAAATATAGTGAAAAAGGGATCAGCTCTGTAATCTGATTTCACTTTTATTATTTGTTCATCTCCATTCAGTTTCCATGCAGTTTTTGAAGTATCAATCACCATGTTGGAGAAGTTTGAAAAGAACAATGATTCTATGGTTAGTGAGTTTCAGTAACTCTGTCCATCTCACTTAAGTCTTTGGGGTGAGAAAGTTAAGTGCTACCATACAAGCTCAAGTGATTTCTCACAATTTCCTTAATATTTCATCTCTTTGTATTTTACAGTTTGCTTTCTCCTGAGCTAATGTTTATTTTTCCAGAGAGAGGTTATTGTGGTAAACTGATATAGTACTGTAAGTGTGGGAAATTAGATTTCACTGCATTCATCTCCTGTACTTAACACTTCATTCAGGAAGGCAATGAGGACAAAGCGGACAAAAAAGAGTCAATAGCAGAGCTGTTTTCTGCTTCAAGGATGGCATCTTGTTCCTGACACTATGAGGACAACCTCCCCATAATCAGAAGGCTACTTCAAGCCCAGCAGCACTTCTACAACTAAGTAACAAACTAAGGAATGAGCAGTTATGAGAGGCAATGTCAACTGAAGGATGGTGTTAAGAGGCAAGAAGAGGTGCCCAGCAACCTACGTGAAGGTGACGTCAATGAAGCAATGCTGATTTACACCAGCTCAGGCCTGGCACAGCCTGTTCAGCTCAGTCAAGTGAATAATTCTGTTGCCTTCATTATGTGAATTATAGCCAAAGTAAATGAAAAATCATCCAATGAAAAGGAAGTCTGAGCAGTTCTGCTTCCTGAGTTCTTTTCCCCCTTTTTAGCATTTCCCTGATAACCATTCTCTTTTCACTCCCAGGCACCATTTCTTTTCACTGCCCCTTCTTGATGCTGTTGAGCCTCTCTCACCAATGATCTTCTACAGAAGAACTGATGTTGCTCCCAGCACATCTTCTCCAGTTGAGAAGCAGCCAGATTTCCATCTCATTTCAGCATGAGCACCCTTTGGGCACCTCATTATCCTCTGGTGCTGTTTGGAGTGCTCAAGATATCTAAGAATATGATTCTTTTCTGTTTGCTCATCTTATCTCTACCCCTAAACACACTTTTCTCACCTACACAAGTAATGTTATAAAGATAATGAGATTTCTGAGATGAGAATAGACTGGATCTCAGTTGTGTGTTCATAGAACTCTACTATCCAAAACTGTGAGAAAAAAATCTGTTTTTGCTTTTGCAGTTGTGAAGAGCAGTTGATTCTCCATGTTTAATATAACTCTCTAAGGACATTTTATTTTCTAATCTTTCAGACTAATTTTTCTTCTTCTAAACTTTTTGTCTTGTTTTAGGAATGTGTGATATCGTGTTAAAAAAGCCAAGAAATGGTTCAGGCTCCAGCTGGGAAGAAATGTGAATTCTCCTTTGGACAAGCTCTTCTCAAATGTGATTGTTTCCCCAGTGTCAAATTCCATGGATTTTAGAAGCTGAAGGGGAAACAAAATTTGACATGGTCAGAAACGTGTGCTTATAAAAACTTGTTATTGTTGAATAGTTGGTGCATTCTTGGTGCACTCATGTGTAAAGTGCACTTTGAGATAGCTGGCTGGCATCACCTCTGGGCCTCATTAGCACACACACGCACAGCTCTCACAGATCTGGCTGCACTCCCATCCTCCTCTCAAATATCCCTCAAACTGTTCCCATGTTCCACATGGGGAAGAGATGCAAGAGGCTACAGAGGAGCACGCCAGCATCCTGTATACAGCAGCTGTCCTCAGTTAACCTTAGCACGAGCCAAGTTGGTTAAATGCAATGACTCCTCAATCAAGGCAAGCCTTGGGGAGGTAGGCAGCCAGCCCTTGAGGGTACTGTTCACATGCTGATAATTACAGCCAGCTCAGTAATTGAGATTAAGGTTCAGCAGAAACTCCATTTCTTTTCACATTCCACTTCTGCAGGCTGCTAGAGGAACTTGCTAAATGCCAGCATGCAGGTAGCTCCCAATCCTGTAACAATGCTTTGTCAGCATGCCAGCAATGCTTACCAGCTGCCCAGTATGAAGAGTCAGTATGGGTCCTCAGCTGTCTAATCTGCTATCTCAGCTGTGGAAAAATCTTTCAGAAAAACTGTTTCATTTTCACAAGCTGCTCAGACAAGGCCTAACACTAATAAAACCTCTTTCCCTGGATTAGTGCTACCCTTAGATTTAGAGACTTCTAAATCGTAGCAGTTATTTGGAACGCTATTTGAAATAGTTGAAATAACAAGGTTTTGGCAGTCAGGGCTGGGGGGTGAAGAGCTTAGGCGCAGTGCACAAGGTCTCTTTCTTGGCCTTCTGTTTAGAGCTAAATCTTTCATTATCTTTAAAACAAAAAGTTTCATTTCTTCAGCTTAAATTCAAATTTTATTATTTGCTTTGATTTAGAAGATGCTGAAGTCATTTCTGTGAATCAATAAAGATGCTATTGAAATGAGGCATCTGGATCAACTGTAAGTGGTTCTTTTTAACATCTGATGACCTGAAAATCCATTTTTTCACTTAGTTTCAGTTATCAATAATAATTAGGAAAGAGAAATATCTTCCTCCTCTATTTTCCTGTAGATTTTTGGCAGTGTAACTTACTGGCAGTGCAGTATAGGGTTAGGACATGATTGGCAATGCAGCGTAGGAATACGATAGGTATTCCTGCAGCTGGCCAGCGCTTCACAAATTGCCATGAAGCCCCTCTGATGACTGCATTACACATGAAATGGAGTGAGAGCACAGTAGTTCTACAGTCTTGCGTTTGCATGACTGTTCCCAAGCATTCCTCAACAATGCTACACTGTTTACAGCATATAAATAGAATAATAAAAATATTCCAAATAACTCGGTGAACAAAAAATAGTTATCTCCTGTGCAATTGCTGGGTCTCCGAACAGGAGCATGGTGCATGGATGTCGGCCAGCAGGTGTTTCATTGCAAACATGCCCGAGGATTAGAGGAGGTGACACTGACTCTTGACATGAAATGAGTCATTTCCAGTCCCGGCCTTGCAATGTGTACATCAGAGAGGATAATGCTTACCAGTGCAGAATGTTTTTTTCTAAGCAGCTTAAAGGTACACATCCAAAATGTTAATCTGTAAATATTTATCCTGTGAATATTTTTATTTATCAGTAACATCTGTTCATGAGGCAACTACTCATGTGGAGACACCTTTTCAAATAAGAAACCACTTGGAAGATCCCTTTTAGAATCACTGGTAAATTAAATATATTAAAAGTTATTTTCTCCTTAAATATGAGCAATGCCTCACAAACGTAACTTCCCAAGTGCAAAAATATCAAAGGATTCATTCACCTGTATCTCTGACCTGCTGACTAACCTATTTGATTCACATTACTGCACAGTCTACAGTGGATAAAGGGGCTCATAAAACATTTTTTGTTATCCACTGCAAAGCTGTGTCAGTAGCCAAGGATGAAATCAATCAGTATTTCTTGCAAGCAGAAAAATGACACTCTTAGAAAAAAACAGTTCTTTGTATGAAACCAGGAAGCAGTAACCTGCAATCCTGAATGCCTTTGTGTTTTAAGGTTCTTCTGCTGACACCTCTCACACTGTAATAATGCTAGCAATGTTGCATAACAAAACCAAGTCTACATTTGTCATCCAGTATTGATTTTCTGACTGCCACTCCCTTAATTTAATACAGTCTTTGGCAACAGGGTATGTGTCTTATCAGTAGCCACTGCCTCATTGCTCACTGCCCTCACAGTGATGCTTGTGCTTGGAGGAGACGTGGCAAGCTGTAAGAGGAGCAAAAAGCAGGCATGAGCACAAAATGCACTGTGCCAACTCTTGATGCGTTCAAGAACATGCTGATCTGAGACACACTTCCTCTAGTTCATGTCCCAGTAAGCACTATTGTCAGCTCAATCTATACTGCACAGGTTGATTCCCAGCCTGTTACTGCTGTCTGTTGCTGCTATAGTCCACACAGGTTTTTTGTTGCTTTTTTAGAGTAAGCACACAGACTGGTGGATATCATTACATTCCTGGATAAAAGATGTATTTCAAGCATCACAACCGCAACAACAATTTGAAATATGCTGGAATAATATCCAGGAATACGGCCACATTCACTCCTTCCTGGCAATTCTACTCGCTACCTACATTTTCCCAGAAGCTTAATAGGTGCCTTGCACTTCTAAATGGGTCATGAATGAGGACCACTGCAAGTTCCTGCTCATTTTCACTAAAAGACAAAATGTCAAAAAAAGCCACCAAGACAGGCTGTATGAAGTGCAAATTCACCCACATTCAATCAGAGCCTTAGTTTGAAAGTCACATTATAACAAGAGCAGGGCATCGTATTTAGCAAGTACTAACACTGCCGTAATGCGATTCTGAGTGGCAAGAACAAGGCTGCTTCCATATTCAGGTTAAATGCAATAAACTGTGCTCATCTCCGAAGGCAGGGCTGAAAGGTTACTTTGAGAGGGTGGAAACATTCAACTTTGACGTTTTTATAGTAGAATATTTCACTGTTGTTTTCAGTTGTTATTTTCATGTCAGAGTTCACCTTCATTTGTTTTAAAAGGTCAGGCAAAAATTTTCAGTTCAAACACTGATTTTTTTTCTTTGCTTTTTGTTTTCCCATAATTTTGGTTCAGGACACATAAGAACTAGTCTTTTTGTAAGGGTCACCTCATAAAACCAAGATTTCACAGTTCTCTGTTCTTTAGGTTTTACATGTAATACAGAATATTTTTCACCCTACGGTTAACACCCTATGGTTTGACCCTAAATAAAAACAGTAAACCCATAATACCACCTTCTTCAAATGTATCTCCTCCTACACTTTCCTTTAACCAAGCAACACACTAAATAAAAAAGGAATTTCAAAGTCCAGAGACCAGCAGAATTTCTCCTCTGTCCCTTCCTGACCAGGCTCTTTGAGTTTCCAGCATTTTTCTTTCTGGCTGCTGTTGGTTTTGGCAAAAGCAGTAATACCACTAAGAACTTAGACCCTCTGGTCTATTTCAAAACCGATTTAGCTAACTTAAACCAGCAAAAAAAACACTTAGCTCTTTGTCAGCTGGAATTTCCACTAATGCCTAAGGGATAGAGGAAATCAGAGAGCACACTACAACCCAGCAGGAAGTACTTCTGACCATGATTAATCCATCTTTTAACAGTCCAACAGAATTTCTGCAGACCTTTGGAAGAGCTCCATTATTACACTCCAGGCCATATTTTGCTTTGAAGACCTTGTTACATAACAGAAGCTTTAATGAATTCAGAGGAAAATAAGAAAAGATGTATTACCCTAAAGATTCGGAGAACGGAGAGAAAAAAGTTAAGAAAGGCACATGGCCTTCCTTTCAATCCATGTGATTATGTTGTGATAATGCCCTCTACAGACCTGTCCATCACTTGTGGGCTCAGGTCAGAGAAGCTCTCTGACCCGACCAGCTGGGTGACACAGGCCAAACAATGATGAATGCAGCTTCAGTTGATCTTGCCAGAAGGATCTCAGAGTTGCCTGTTGAGCAGCTATGAGACAACCACACTTTCCTTTTGTCCATCTTTTCTTTTTTTTTCTTTTTCTTTTTTTTTTTTTTGGAGGGGGAGTTTGTGGGAATACATGCAGAGATTAGGAACGCATAGACCCACGTGCACAGAGGTGTCTTTCTCACTTGAGCCTCTTGAGCCTCCTCACCTGTCTCCCTGATTATCACCTTTTAGAATGGATATTTCTTCCCACCTTGAATTACTTTTAACATCTACCCTGGTACAATAAACTTGCCTTGCAAATTTCTAGGCACTGCTGCTGAGGATGCTCAATGATAGTTCACTTTTGTAGGGAGCCTTGCTGCACTGGCACTCAGATCCAACTGCCATTGGGCTCACCTGTGTGCTTCAGGCCATGTGTGAATGCCGCAGCCACAAACATAAGGGAAGATAATGGTTTTATTAGACAGGGCAAGCTAGTGCTACCATTTTCAACTTACCCTAACTAAAAGCAGACACTCACTCTTGAGTACTGAAGACCCAGCAACTATCTAAAGACATTTGGCTGAACATTCAGCCTGGTCTATGAAAAGTCACAAAAAGCACAAGGGTAGACTACAAGCCCCTGGGAATTATAAAGATGACTTGAAATTGAGATGACTGTTGCATGGGATAGCCCACTCAACTAGCTCCACTCGCATTCTCTCACCATTAAAATGTTTGAAGCATTAAACAAGCATTAAGCAAGCAAGGAATTTTTTATTTAGTCCTTTCCTCTAACTCTCACATCTCAATTTTTTTGCACTAGCTTGCCCTCTCACTAATAAACTCTGATTTAAGAGAAGAATGTAACTGTTCTGCAGAGATACCCTCCAAATCCAGTTATGCATTACCTTTCAGTTTTACAGAATCATAGAATCATTAAAGTCAGAAAACATCTGTAAGATCACCTAAATCCAACCGCCCACCTACCACAATATTGCCCACTAAAACGCATCAAAACAACAAGAGAGCTACTTTACGAGGTATATTCTGACCAAGCTCCAAAGCTGCATTGTTTTGCACCCTGGCACTGAGTGATTACAAACTATCAGCAAACAGGCACACACACACAGATTTATACACAGAAATAAATACAGGCATTTTACCGAGCTGCCATCTGCAACCAAAACTTCTCACAACAGCCATTCACCACCTTACCTGCTCTAGAGGAAGGAAAAACAAGAGGATGGCACTGCAGTCGGTATGCAAGTTATTCTAACTAGAATTTGGTTCGTGGGATTACAACTTTGTTCTAGTAAAACCTGACACTGACATTCTGCTATACTTCATTGCCAAAAGCCAGAGTGTCTCACAGAGCAGTGTTATCACACCCTCTCTGTCCCAGACTCTGATGGGTCAGTGGGGGGAACAGGAATACGCGCTGAACCACTTTGTGTCATTTCTTGTTGCTTTTCAAAGTCTCCCATCCAAGGACTGACACAGTCCAGCCCGTTAGGCTAATGAGAGCTGACAAGATCACAGCTCAAGAACAATAAAAGATATAGAACAATAGATGCTCACCCTGGTTCTCTTCAGCTCCAGCCAGTAGAGGAACCTTTTGTTTAAGCAGCCGATGAGATGCACAAGAAGATGTAGTGATGCAGAGCTACTCAAGCGCACTTACTTTTGTTTCTGCTTACTCCCTTCTCCTGACTCCCAACTCCATTGTTGTGCTTATGGCTCACTCTCTACCAATCTCTATTAAACATCAATATAAGCTACAAAAAGATAATGTAATTGGTGAGCAGGGAAACCTAAGCACAGTTCATGATTAGCATTTGATGATGGACTAAATAAAAAGTAGTATTCAGGAAAACCCATGTTAAAATTCTGATTTTTTTTTTCTGTATACTGTTAGTCTTTTCTTCTTAGGAAGCACACACAACTTTCTCAGCTCATACAGGAGCACAGTCTCCATACATTCTTGCTGCTTTTCAAAACCAGTCACTGGGACACAGAGACTGAAGCATTTCCAGGCTTTTTGTTTATAGCGTGCTACCCCAAAGGACTAGGCTGCATCTAACCCTTTATCTTTATGTAGGTCAGGAAAGGAAGTCAGATTGCAGGTGACTCCAGCTTTGATGATAACTCTGTAGAAAAAACAAAGTTATGATACGGTTTTATGTGGGGGAAGGGCAATTTTTAGGTCTACTCCATACTGAATAAATAGGGACATAGGTGTTGTTTTGATAGACTACATTAGAGAATTAGTCAGACTTGGGAAGAAGTGCAATAACTCCTTTTCCTAAAACAGAAGGAAACGTCAATAAATTGCAAGTATGAAGTTGCCAGACAAGCAGTACTGTCTGGGAGGTGTACTACTCTTAGTGTCCCTTGCACAGCTGCACACAGTTTGCCCCGGGTCCCTTGGCCAAACTCAGTTGCCACTGACAGATAGGCCAAATTCAATTGCAGCAGAAAAAAAAAAAAAAAAAGCTGCTCTGTACTTCTGGAGAGGACTAGGCAAGGATAACCTGTGTCTGTGGCTGACTTTCTGGGCTGACAAAAAGGGTGAGTTACCCCTGATGAAGCTGTGATGGAAACTTAATCCCCTGCAACAATAGCCCAGTACTAGGAAGCATCCCCAGGTCCAGGCATAAGGGAAAGAGGGAACTCTTTCCAAGGGCATTAGCTTCTACATCAGTCTTTTCCCTCTCACCCACCTCCTTCCCAGCTTAGCTAATTTTGCATTAGTTTGCATGGGCTGTTTGCAGAGGCATAACAACAGAAGTCTACTTGGAAAGCCTGCAGAAACCTCTTAGCTTGACATCAGAAATGTGCAGAGTCCCAGAAGAACAAAAATGTTTGAACTTGCCTCCCCAAAAGTGCTGTATTCATTGACTTGCAAGCAGGGGGAACAGTAGTAGTAATTTAACCTAGGGAAGAGTGCCAACAACTTATTTAATTGCAAAGTTTGTGCCAACAACACCACAATACAACTATTAATACAAGTCTATTGTACAAGACTAATTCTTCTAACCTTTTGGTGTTGCCTTATAGTCAGGTCAGTGGCTGCATCCCTTCTGTGCTGACACTATTCAGTCAACGTTGGCAACTGCTTTTAGGCTAACATGAAGTGAAGCAGGGCAGGAGGGAGAATGAGGGAGCATTGATAAAATGAAGATCTCTCCCCACGACCCCATCCTCTGTGTCCAAATATTTCCCACTTCTTTCTCTGTTACAACTCTCTCTCTTGAAACTTGAAATGCGTCCTGCCATATATCTGCTCCTGGAAAACAGCCAGACCTTTTGGTCTGAACTCCATCCGCTCATTCCCCAGTTTCTATGAGACTGAGATCTGAGAAATGTGGCTCTCTCAGTCCACTGACAAGTTAGGTCATCGAACAACAAATGAAAATCTGAGGCCTGACATAAGGGAAAAATCCACTTTTCTAAATTTAAATAATGCTTACTTTAAAAACAACAAACAAACAAACAAACACATAGTAAGAATGTTTCCAGCACCAGCACAATTTTTCAAGGACGTGAATATTCTGACAATTATGTGCCATTGTAAACATTTCTAAATTGAACATAAAATGACACAGACGCCAAGCAAAATAATTATTAAAGCTGCAAAGTCATTGATGCTTTTTGCAGACTCGCTAATCCTTGCTTCACTTTCACTCACTGCTGTATTTATATTCTTTTATACTGCATCTAGGCTAGCACAACTATACATTTGGAACCCCCTGCAATAGATATTTTTTTTAATACACTCATAAACAGCACCAAGTGACTCTAGTTTTCAGCTGTCATCTGCTGACATTGTCATGGTAGAAAAGCTGATTATAACCTGAGTAGAAAATCAAGAAAAAAACTTCTCTATGACTACAGTCAACGTTCCTTATCATGAAGTCAGTATTGCTCTACAGGCGTTAGAAAATTTTCTGCAACACGCAGTGGACTGGATGCTCTTCCAGTTCTTCCAAAAAAAAACATTTCTTACCACAACATCACCTTACATCATCTTCATCTACATCATCTTCAGGGATCCTGGAGAATTTTCTGGCCTCTTTCTGCTCCATGAAACTGTTTCCATTTTGCACCGAAATGAATCCGTTAACCATTTCTTAAATATTTCAGTTTTACTTTTATCTAGGAATTAATATTTTGCATTTATCTACGCCTCTAAAAGCAAAACAAGTCATAAAAACTCTTATAAATAATTGCAAATGTGAAGATTTGACATATTTTCAAAAAGTTGCCTTCACCAGAAAGGCAAAAACCCTGTAACTGCTAATAAAATACGACCCCACCAACAATACAAAAAAAGTCTGAAAACTTCAATATCCTAAATTGCACATTTACAATTCATGTCACATTCAGAAAATAAGGCAGTGTTGATAATGGCTACCAAATAGCAGCACCTCTTTTATCTCTGCTGCCTGGTATTTAAAACATTTTAACTGCTGAGATGGACAGGACAAAACTGCTTACTGCATCATTGTAGAATGTGTGACTGAAACCCTGTAGAACATGGAGCTATGACATTTGTCAGCTAAACTCCTCATTCAGCCATACATTGGAAAATCCCCATTCTTGAGTGAGAATAGAGAGTGGCTTTCAGGCTGGCAGATTATCTGGAGGGGTCTGTGGGAACTGCAAAACATTGCACCTGCCTGAAAAATGGCACCAACTCAGCACAAGATGTTTCCAAAGGAGAAAGTTAGTATATGGGAGGAATGCACATAAATCCTGTTATTTCTTAATGGGATTTGGGAGCTTATTTCTCACCCTGTGCTTTGAAATGTATCCCACTGCCTATTCTATTAATGAATTTAAGCACAGTGATTTTCTTATCAGCAGGAATCATTCATCACTGAGGTTTGAGGGCTTTTTTTGATGGGATTTTTTAATGCAAGTGTGAAAAATTAGTATTATGCTTGAATACCAGCTAGGATGTTAACAAGCTGTGTCCTGGATAAGCTGGCCTTGTCTGTTCCTGTTGTCCTTCTCCTGATTTCAATTGACCAAGAACACTAGCACCATTTATTTATTTATTTTAAGTTCATGGCAAAGTAGCAAGACTTGTGGAAACAGATTTAGGCAGCGCCTACATATGGAACACTATTTCCAGCTCAGCCACACGAATGAGCCCTACGCCAGCCTTTCGTTACATGAAACAAATGTACATTGAGAAGGTGTTTTTCTCACTGTAACTCTGGGAGCGTGATACACAGTCACAGACCATCTTGAACAACTTCTGTGTCTCTTTAAGGAGCTGGGGTTCTGGCAAATCCATCTGAACTACACAGTCCAGATCTCCTTAAAAACAAGGATCTGGTTAAATGAATTAAGGGTTTTCAGTGGACCAACAAAGGATACAGGAACCGTTTGGATGAGACAGATATGGTAGCTGGTAGCCTGTGTGTAAAGCAGGCTAATTCCCTGTTCTATTCACATATGAATTTATATATTCATATAAATTCCCTGTTCTACACATAATGGCAGGTGTGGGTCAGACAAGAAAAGAAAGCTTCCCCTAGGCAGCACCAGATATACAGCCCAAAGCCTCTAGAGTGCTGGAAGAACACCAGTCAGTTCTTGTTCATGCTCAAATCCAAAGTCTTCAGTCTCAAGTGAGGAAGAGAGATTTACCTCCTGGGTTGATGTATACCAACACTTCTTAGGGTTTTCTGACACTGGTCTTGGATATTTTTCACTGACATCAGCTGGAAATCCCCTCAAGGCTTTGCATCCACGCAATTAAGTGGCAAAGATTTTGTGGTTCAGTGATGTATTTTCAAAGGCCTCAGTACATTTTTTCTGTGACCCCCAATGCTTGCTTGCAAGCAAGTTACAATTCATCTCATTTTCTCTTTCAAAGATCTTTCCCTAAGTCTGAGCACTTTCTGCACAGTAGATCCATGCTGGATTTATGCTTCACAGTTTTGAGCTCTACCGAAAGATCCTGAAAAGCAAACACTGATGAAATTTGAGATGAGATTAGCTCAGCTATTATTGGTGATGGTTTTTCCTCCTATGTCTTGAGCTTCCAAGAAGTAAGAGAAAGGCTGAGTTTAGTGGAGTCTTCCACAAGCAAGCAGTTCTTCTGCACAATCTGCAGAAGTGATTTAAAGAGCACATTCTCTGCTTCTCATTCTAGGATCAGTGTAAACCTTTACTATGATTACACCTGCTACAGCCAAGTGAACACATGGCATTTTTTCTAATTAATCTCTTTCACATAATCTAAAGCCACTGCAGGATTTATGAAGGCTCTGTTTACTGACCCAAAGGATTACATGCTGTTTTTAATCACACATGATTCCTCTCTGACCAGGAACCTGAGAATAAAATATTTTGTCTATTAAATCTTTCTGTTACTTTGAAGGATGCCATTGTGCCAGGGGAAGTTCTGGTTGGATATCAGGAACAAATTCTTCTCAGAGAGTGGCAGTGAACTGGAACAGGATGCCCAGGGAGGTGGTGGAATCACCATCACGGAATCATAGAATTGCTGAGGTTAGAAGGAACCTTGAGAAATCATCAAATCCAACCCTTCAGCTAAAGCAGATACCCTACAGTAAGTCACACAGATAGGCATCCAGGCAGGTCTTGAATATCTCTATAGAAGGAGACTTCACAACCTCTATGGGCAGCTGTTCCAGTGCTCCATCACCCGTACCATAAAGAAGTTAATCCACATGTTTATATAGAATAACTCCTTCTCCTATTGCTACACACCATTGAGAGACCAGGTATGTGGTCTCTCAAAGGCCTGTCCAGGATCATAATACCCAAAACCTCGATCCTGACACGCTATGCCCTCAGCTGGTAATTTACCTGACCTATTCTCCTTCTTTCTGGGTCCCAACCAACCACATGGCACTGAGGGACATAGTCAGTGGGCATGGTGGCGATGGGACAACAGCAGGACAAGATGATCTCAGTGGTCTTTTCCAATCTTAATGATTCTGTGATTCTATGATTACACTACACATGGTTTTCTGCAATTCATATTGTTGCAGGGCAATGATGCAAACCTGATCTTTCAGACAATGTATCTCCATGGATTCAGACTGAAATTTTGCTGTTTGGGTTGATCCCTGGTAAGGAAGTAACTATAAAGCATGACAGGCCAGGTCATGACAGACATCCATCAGTCTTCTTCTTCTTAGCACAGAGGTATGACTCTTTTCAAGGGCAATTTTCTTCCACATGCATGTTCACAAAAGGCATGTCACTGACTTGTCTGTGAATCTCAGAATTCACCTTTGCTGATCTTTGTTAATAAGGACAAAGCAAGGTATTCCCAAAAGATGGAGTCATCATGGTGAATAAAAGACCAGCTGACACTACTCCTGTCTTCAATCTGAAAAGCTCCTACTGCCTTTACTGGGGCAGCACCAGCACTAAGCAAGGTACCACTTACATTAGTCAGCCAGTTTGTCTGTAGTTGCTAATTCAGTGCTGTGGAAGTGAACAGAAGTCTTTTTGTGCTAAAGAACGATTGGCAGCCTAATGGAGGGAGCTAACAATAGAAGCCTTTTCATCAAGCAATTCCCTAGCTTTAAGAAGAGGTAGGCAATCCTGTCCCATGTGCTGGCATCAACAGCCTTTTGTGAGGCCCTAGTCTCAGCTCTGAAAAACAAGAAAGAGTAGTGAAGAACTGCCCTTCTACTTTCTCGAACAATTACAGCATCAGTCCCCTTCTGCTCTGAAAGTGGATGTCCACTGCCACATCTCTGTGTCAGCTGGGACCAGGCACCTGCCTCATCTATTACCAGTCTAACAACAAATGTCAGACATGCTGGTGGATGATGTTGCACAGTGAACCCCTCTGCTCATCAGCAGGCAAGAACACCTTTCTCCAATGCAAAATATAAAGGCTGATCTGGGGGAGGGTGAGGAGAGGGGAAATCAGAAAGAAATTGCTTGTGTTGTCCAAACTGATTTAGTCCTTAAGCTTTTTACTACAACTCTGTTAGGACATCAGTCAGTGCAGGCCCAGGTGCTTTTTGCTCAGAGGGTCACCCTTCTGCCCACCTCTGGACTGAGACCAAGCATGAGCACTATTTAATGATTTAGCCCTAGATAAATGACAGCCCACTTATTGCTTTCCCTTGGGAAAATGAGAAGGAACAACAAGCACATCACTCTGCCATGCTTTATCAACTGATGCAGTTGAATACCAAAAGATCAGCACACAGGTGATTCTTACATACCAATCTTGTTCTGTTCTTATACGCAAAAAACTTGACTAAGGACTTGACATATTATACATGACATCCATACCTGTGGCTCTAAATGCATGAACAGAGCTGAAAGCATGAGTGTAACAAGGTGTTCATGGCTTTGAAAGGAATCCATTCATCAACACACTTATAGTATATAGAAAGACAAAAAGCAATAAAGAGCATTTTTCAACATTAACAACACAGAGGGCCTAAGCTATTCTAGGGGATTAATAAGAAAAATGAAGTCTGTCTATCCAAACAAGAATGAGCATGGAAACTTTCAAACAAACAAACAAGCAAATAAAACCACAGAGGAACTCACAGCACCTCTGGCTCCAACTCACATCCTTGTGCCTATCTCAAATAAGTCCCATTAATGTGAGCATCAACTATCCATCTCCTTGGTGCTTGCAGCCCTACATAAAGGCTAACAACTTCTCAACTGGCAATTGTTACACAGAGGGATGAGGAACGCGTGAAAAGGAACTGCCTGTCAGTTTGTGAGACTATTTCATTTTGCCTGTAGGGGCTCTGGGCATTTGCATGGGGCTCACAGGATTACCGTAATGGGAAAGTGCTACAGAGTTTGGAGTCAGACCAGAAGCAGAGACAGTGATAAGTGTCCATCCCTGGGCCAGATAAAATCCAGAATGGTCTTTTGGATTTTGTCTTGTCAAGATTGGTGGGATGATTCTCGTTAGTTGTCGCTAAATGCTCTACGAGTTCACTGAAGAAAGCAATGCGAACAAGGCATCACAATCAAAACTACTACAGGATATGCACTCAGGTGGCAGCATGGTGGAGGACAGCCTGATCCAGCTGCAACAAGCACTGATTGCTGGAGAGCAGTAATTGGCAGAAGACCAGATCGCACCATAAGTTGTGCCAGGCTTTCAACAAGGTCTGATAACAAGGAATTAAGGACTCTTTCTCAAGCCCTGTTCCAAGCTATTCCTATCGTTATTAAACTTTTATTTCTTCCTATATCCCTACTGAGAGATAAACCTGAGTTTGTGTCATACTTCCAGCCTGAGTCCCTGTAAATGACCTATCCTTTTGAGTTCAGGGAACTGATGAACTCCAGTACAGTGAAAAGCATTCCCAGATAGCTGCTATTTGTGAGAGAATGCCTTAGGTGCTTCATAGGAAGAGAAACACCTCTTTTGTTCAATCATCAATATGGAGCTCAAAGTGAAAGTGCATTTCGGAGTCCTCTAACAACCAAAGCTATTCCAAAGGCTTGTGCATAATAGTAAGAAAGTGACTGCAGAAATAGATTGTTTGGCTCCACAATGGTTAATACTGAATAATGTTTCTTACCTGAAAAACCCTCAGAGCAAACAGGGAATAAACATTTTGTTTCCAGTTCGCCTTTGCTGCCTGGAACAATCAGTGCTTTCGTATTTGTAACATTGCTTTCACAGCTGAAAATGAACCAAAACAGTAATATACAAATGGAAATCTGGGTATGCATATGGTTTAAATCCCACAAAGCTTATTTCTGAGGATCCATCCTCAGAAACGTGTGCTTAGATGGCACATCAGGAACACTACACATAATCCTAAATTCCTGTGGTCTAACCAGCAGCTCCAGAAGACAAAAGAAACTTCCTTAGGCTCCCAAGAAACTAAGTGCTGTTCTAGGCCAGTCAACACCCTGAATTTCCATTTTGCTGACATAGTGTTAGCATTTCCAAATTTCTTTTTCTGAAGATGAGTATGCTCTTTTAAATGTCCTATACAGCCAGAATCATAAAATAATACCTTTAAGCAGCTTTCATGTGAAGAACTGTATATGGTTAGTTGAGAAACAAGATAGAAAAAAGTAGACTAGTGGGAATGTCAAGGTGTTTTCCTAAATGGAGAGAAGAAATGTGGGTCAGATGTAAAAAGAAAAAAATTGTTTATGGTCCATCCTCCACCTAAAACAAAACAGACTGTGAAAAGACCTGTGCTGAAGACTCTGAATTGGCCATCGTCAAACTGCTTCAATATAGTCTTATGCTTCCATAGGCAAAAAAGAATTAGTATATAAAGGTCATCTGTTTTAACTACCTAAATTTATGTTAGCTGCACAACCATCAACTGACAAGTTGATTTAGACTTGGTTCCATGATGCACTGAGCACCGTGCCTGATTCAGCAAAGCATTTCCTAGCGTGTTTGACTGTGTGCTGTCTGTGCACTCAACCACATACAGTCAGGCTGTCTTCTTGCACAGGAGCACTGCAGTTCATCTATACAGCAAGACGTCTTTTGCTGAGAAGTTGTAACAACCTTGCAATTGGTGCAAGGAACTGCCAAAACGATGGTAGACAGATCTCAAAAACACCACCTTCAACCAGCTCAAAATATAGGTCACAGTTTTGCTATATTTGTGGGTCCCAAAGAACACCAGTTCCTGATGACTACAAATAATTATCATGTTTGAACAGACTTGCTGTCTTGTCCTGTAGTCTGTAATGCTGATGTTGCACTGATTTAAATCGAGCTACAAGCTTTCATAGGTACCAATTTCAGTATTTACTGAAATCTACTTTTTTATTTACACTGAAGCCATTTAACACGACTCTGTCAATGCAAACAGACCTTGAAATGGATGTAAATATGATTTATTTGCCAGAACAGACTGGGAAGTTGAAAGAAAAAAATCCCTACCTTAATTTTGAATGATCAGGAATGAAAATCTGATATCCGTACTTATTATATTTACAGATAACATTGCTTAGAAACGTTGTACCTGCACGAGCAGTGCTAGTGCTCTTGTGTAAGCACAGGAGGGTTTGGCCTGTAACATGGTTCAACTGATTATTTCCCACAGTTCCTCGCTACTCCACAGTACAATTAGGATAATACTGAATCAGCTACATTACTAATACAATTAATTGTAAAGAGTGCACCGTGAATTCCCACAGAAGAATTCTAACACAAGAAGAAATGAGTTTCTCAGATGAAACTGGAAACCTGAAAGCAGCTGTAGGTGCTGCACAGATTCCAGAAAGCACAGCTTTGTCATGCAAACTGTTCTCCAGCTCAGTGTCACTAACACACTAACACAAGCAGAGCAAAATGCTCACACTGACAGCACAAACTTAGCAGAAACTCCAAGTTTTTTTTTTAAAAAATGCACGTTTTTGCAGTGCTATTTCACAGTATGCAAGCATAAGTCATACAGCTCCCAGTGGCACTATATACGCTCCAGGCATGTTTGACATTAAGGGGCCTCGTTGTTGTGGAAACCAAATCCCATAGATTCATTAATGCTCAGCATCCAGAGCCATCCCTCTTCCTCTCTGCCTCTCTGCCCCCAATTAAAAAAAAAAAAAAAAAAAAAAAAAAAGCAACCAAAAAAAACCCCCAAAACAAAAACAAACAAAAAACAACCAGCACAGGGGGTAGAGCTTTTTATGTCACAGAAGAATGTCAAAGCAAAAAGAAACTCTCAGTTTACTCACAAATGTCGATCACAACCAATATGTAAAGAATAAATGTGAAGTGTTAGTCCCTCAATGTTTATAAAATGAAAAATATAAGACCATTTCAATGAGACTAATTTTGCATTCTGTAGCAGTGCCAAACTACACCCAATAAAGTAATGCAAGAAAGAGAGTTCAGTGAAATCTCTAAAATCTCTTTATAATTAAATAACGTTTATCCAAGTCTTCCTTTTCACTTTCAACGTGCAGATGTACAAACTGCTAGCGTTTTCTTTCAGGTGAACTATTCAAGTGACTGGCATTTTCATGTCAATGAAAATTGTGCAATTCATCTGCACAGTGAATTGCAGAATTTGAACAAAACTGATTTAGCATTGATTTAGTTTTCTTTCAGTTGACATCAGTTCTGATCATTTGCATCCCTTGCATGCATCCCAGTTTACATGAAGAAATGAGATTAAGTGACAATACACACGCACGTAGTGGCTCACTACATAAATGCCACTATAAAAAAGCAGATTGTGCCGGACAGGGAGGTGACATAAAGGAGAAAAATGACTACAGCCATTACAGGTAACATTTTGGAATTACCTAAATCACATTTCCAAAACAGTTTTAGGGCCACAGGTAAAAAAGTATTTCAAATATTCACAGATTCAATTGATGCTTTTGAAAATCCACTGTCGTAAGGATCTGCTTCTGCAGGCATCCAGGTTCTTTTAAAAGCCTGGTTATGGTGACTTTGAGGAACTCTATCTCTCATTTGTTTCTCAAAATATTTTTGTCAGCTAGAACACAAATCTAGAAGGTGTACAATACAGAGAAGACCTTTAACAAGCAGAGAGTACATAGTGTGAGTGAACTGCTAACATAACATATACGTAAACCAAATAGGTATAAGCATTTATTATTCTTTTCTTTTCCCCACATCACAAGAGATTGTTATGGATTACTGAACATGCCCAGATATGCTGTTTTCATGATACAAGACAACTGAGTCATCTCACAAAAAAAGAGAGCTCTTTCTTCAATTCATAAAGAGACTTCAATGAAATAGAGATAATTTCTAAAAGTAAAAATATTTCCTGTGGGACAAAAAACGTATTTTGATAGTTAAACAGTGGTGAGAGCTCTCACATGTTGCTCAGCTACTGAGCAAACCTGGTGACTTCAATAAGTTCTCTACAGTTTTCAAAATCAAGCCAAAAATACAGTGCCAAATGTAGCATTACAGTGTTAGTTTACAACTCTTGCCCTTTAAATCTGGCACAACTCCGAATTTGTTTGCACTGCATTTAAAATAGAAAAAATACCTTTGAGATGATTAATGGCTCCCCGTTCTCCAGTCCGCCCTTCAGTGTGAATCCCCATGGAGCGCCTCCTTGCAGCAGCGCCTCCAGGTAGACGTATCTTCCTCTATGGGTTATGCTGCTCTCTGAAGATGATAGGCTGGTGTTAATATTGTCCAACATCCTCAGCTATTCTATCACATACTCAGACAAAAAACCGACTCTGGCAATCACAGAATAATAAAGCAGCAAATTAAACTCCCCGGAAGGCCACGAGCCATCCCCAAACACGTGAAACAAGAAACGTCTGTGATGGAAAATCTTTCTTCAGAGCTGGAGTCCAAGGTGATGGGTTAAAAAAATGTTTCCCACCAGCACTTCTGAATGCTGTTTCTCCTTTAGAACTGCCACTTTCTACTGCTGTTGCAGCACTGTGCTTTGCCCATTTCCAGGTATTCTGAACATGACGGCTTTGTAAAGATTTCTCTTCCTGTCCTCGGTCTATCAATTTAAGTTTTTCAGTATGTGGGCAACAAAAGAAAAATCAAGCTTACGCATTTAAAAGCCATTGGCCAGCAAATTGCCAAAATCCAAACGAATGCTTCATTTGTGATTGATTATCAGTCTTTTCTTCCTTTCTGCATGCCATTTACCATTACAATGGCCTTTTTGCCTCAGCCCACTGCACTAAAAGAATGAAAGCGTCTTCTTCCTCTCACGCTCTGTTACATTGTCCGCTTACTACACAATTCTTTGACTTGTCAAAAAAAAAAAAAAAATGCTTGGGAAACATAAGAGAAAAAGTCCATTCCAAAAACTATTTTGAGGGATTTCAAATGTGAAATAACCCCACATTTATTGGAATAAGACGATGCAAAAAAGTCTATCAGCAAAACAGGAGAAGTAGGTGAAATTAATCCTTTGGGAAATATGTTAAGACGATAGCTGAGCTCTTTTCATTCTCTGTGCTCTCTCCGATGATCTGCCAAAGCTACTGCAGCAACTGCTGCTATGAGAGAGGGCGAGGAAGTGAGCGAGAGAGAGAGATGGATTAAGGCAAGAAAAGCAGTGCTGCCCAATCGTGCACATCAAGCACACAACACTAAAATGCAGTGTGCAAAAGCTGAGGCTCACCCTTTTATTATGCCTCCAAAACCCACATCCTTCTGTTGTATTTGTGAAGGAATTGTAACAATGCAAACTGCCAGCTGCTGAAAACACAACAGACCTGCTCCAAATCAGCACAGCAGAGCAGTACTAAAAATTTCTCTCTCAGTGTTCTTCTTCCACATGGTACCCACTGACTTCACTAAACATGTCGTTTCCTCCAAACACTGCACTGTCACTGAGTGAACACAAGAAATCTGTGCTTTCCCCATATGTTGAAAAAAGAATCAGCAGTGAAAACTTTGGATGTTTTTATGAATGCAGGCAGTCACCGCTGACTATGCAGAGTTTAAGATTTTGAGCGCATCTAATATTTTATCTACGCATGTAGGCTCTCTGGCATTTATCTCATTGCTTTAGCAGACGTTGACTTTACTCCTAAAATATATCACTAGAGGTGTTCACAAAAACTTCCATTTTATATCTGTACTTGAACAGGATGATGAAGAGGGCAGCCCACAGACCACCCCCTTTCCTGCTTGTGTAGCTGAATAAACAGATACCAGCCTGTGCCTGTCAGGTGCCTGCACTTTTGATCTCACAGCACCTGGGATGTGCATCATTTCTCCTCCCAGCTTTGAAAGCAGTGAAGAGTTTGTGTTAATAAACCTATAATGAACTCTATTGCGCTCAGACCCTGGAAAGCTTAGAGCTGCAAATCTCAAGCAAGAAATCTATTTACCTTTGTTCATGCCCTTCATGCTGCTGCATTCCCATTCCTTTTAAGATGTCACAGTTGCCCTACAGCCTTTTATTTGCCCTATTTATCCCAGCTCTCATCCCTGATAATCAAGAGGAGGAATATAGAAAAGACACCCTTCTCTTTCTTTTTTTAGCCCCTGCTTATACTGAGCCCTATACTCTCCAATTCCCTCCCAGGGCCTGATTTTTCATTTGCTTCACATCATGGTCAGTCTTACAGCTTCTTTTTATCCAGAAATCATCCCTCAGTTCGCTTCAAATCAGATTTCAAGTACTCCTAGTGTTTCACTGTAAAAACCCTCATTCCAAGTCACCACAAAGAGCAATTCATTTTGGTTCCTCTGCAGGCCTTGCTAAGGCTCCAGGAGCCATCTCTTGGGGCCATACATCCTCCTATCCATAACCATCAGAACTATTTAAGACTGCAAGAACACGCCAGCGTATTAACAAGACAAAGAACTCTGAATTATATTCACTTCCAAGAAAAAATATTGGTCATTGTATCTAATGCCTGCTGGCACCTCATATTCAGTAAGAGCTGTTTTTCTCATGGTGCTGGCAATGGCTGATGAGTAACTTACAATCACCTTTTCTGAGGTACTTTTTCTTCTACTCCACAACTACAGTTCCTTTTGGGTGCTGAATACAACACACTAAATATAAAATCATTTTTGTCAATAACACCATCAAGTTCATCACTATTTCAAGTGCAGAGTTTTCTCCCCCTTGTGACAGATATGCTCGACTCCTGCACTTGACATATGCCTTGCTCAGTCTTATGAGCCACAGTAGGCCTTGATGTGACTGTTCCTTGAAATACACAGTGCTTGAATAGTAGAATGGCTGGTGGATGCTCATGACTATGACCATAATCAAAGAGGATTGAGCCCTAACGCAGATGACCCACTGAAATCTCCCATGAAAACAAAGAATAATTGAGGAGTCAAAACCAACATGATAAGATTTTAAGTTTGACTATGAGACACTTTTTGCTATAAAGACATCAGTTGGAGAAAGCCCAATTTGAGCTATCTGTGCTGAAGCAGCAGGCTGTGCAGCAGTGATTTCCTTCTGAACTGGGATGCCTCTCAAGATTCCCCCATTGAGGTTGAGAGATCCTTACTAACTATGCTTGTTGATGAGTGAAACTTTAACCTTTAATGTATTTGATTTCTGTTAAGATTTAGCAACTTAAATGTGCAGTAGCCTTACAACTGTGATTCTTGTCACCATAACAGATTAGTGATATTAGTCATACTATTATTATACAACATATCAACATATTAGTGATATTAGATATAGTGATATTAGTAATAAACCAAATGGCTGCTGTATGACAAGAACTGTGTGTTTAGTATCTCCTGCAACACCCCATTGCCTTTGCATTTGTTAATGCTTTCAGTCATCTCTATCATACCAGTTCAGCTCTAAAAAATATTAACATACAGGTACTTGCATACATCAGAAACCCACGACAAGCTAAAGAAAATGGTCTGATCAACAGCCCCCAAAGCATTGGCAGATACTGTTCTGCTTCCTCAGCAGTATCTCATTCACGTGGGAGTTAAAAATCTGTCAGTTACTCATAGATCTCAATTTCCATCTTGTCGAGAAAACTGCCATTTTCAAATCTAACCTCCCCATTGATGCCCACAGAAACCCACAGATTTTTTTAACTCCAGAGATTATAGCAAATCTAGGCCCACCCCTCTAAATTGTAACCTTCTGCCAGATTCAGCACAAACAAACCCAGTGCACAATAACTTAAAAACACACAGCCACTATTGATAAAGAAAGCAGAATTAACAAAATACAGACGAGCACTTCTGGGCACGAGGCTAGAGCTAATTCTTCTCATTAATAGATTTCAGTGTTGAACACAAACCAATATTCATTGGTCACCTACATATAACTATTTTGAAATCTTAAACATAAACCCTTATTCCCCCCCACCTTGCTTCTGGCTAGAACCTCACATAACACAAGTACAGATGCACTTTTTTGCCAAAAGAAAGGAATTCTCTGATGAGCTCCTCTCAGAACAGAGCTGAGAGCTCTGTTGTTGGGACCCAGAAGAGACCTGGGTTCAATAAAGTACTGCTCCCCCCTCCCCCTCCCACACACAAAGCTTGAATAAACTCCTGCTAAAGCAGGAGAAATCGTCATCATTTTCACTTTTTAGAGTTCAAGAACATACCCTATATTTATCACCAACAAAAGCATTGTCTCCTCTCTGATGGCTGCCCTGACTTCTACTGAACTCCTTCTTTTATTCCAAGTTTGTTTTGCAAATGAAGAAGTCCGCTGGAGCAATACTGCCCCCATCTGCTGTGCTCTGGGTAACACAGGTTTTTAACAGAGTCGTGAGTTTAAATGGTTTCTATTGACTTAAGTGCAAACATTTCACAGATTAATTAACAAGCATTTGCTTTTCAGAAAGGAGGCAAAAATTCTGATAAGTATTCAGAAAGAAGTCTCTCTGAGCTGGCGAGTCATCAGGTTAATTCCAGAAATCAAAGAGAAAAAGTTCAGCTTCTACATTTTGTACATATGCTACTGCATTTTTAGCTGCTAAATTAAACACGACATCTTGTTCAAATAAATATTCCTCCTATTTAGCTCAGAGGAAGGAGGAAGAAAATTCATGACTTACCTCTCAAGTCTTATTTTCTGTGATTATGTGATTTATATTAAAAAAAAAAAATGCAGCCCTCATCTGTACCAAAGAGACTTCTGAGGAGGAATAACACACCAAAACAGCTCAGAATTGGACATCTGAAGGGCAGAAGTGTAAATGATTTGTCAGAAAATCATCCATACAAGCATGCTGACAATGAGTTCAGGATGAGCTGCTTCTTTCTTGCCATGTTCTTGTTTTGCTCCAGCATAACTCTCTTGGCCTTGGAGGAGTGATTCTGTAAAGGATAAAGGGCCCACTCTTTTATTTCTTCAAGCACAAACCATATTTATTTTTATTATTAATTCCACCCTTTTAATGCAAAGAAGTGAACAAATAGCTAGGTTTTATAAAGGTATGCAGCCAAATATATCATCAGAAACAGGATATCTGTGAAAGCATTACGGAAAAGAGAAAAGCTATGCATGTGCATATATATATATGTGCATATATATATGCACATGCATGTATATGCCAATCGGCCCTTGAGGACAACTGGCAAAAGTCTTTTTAGCAAATTCAGGAGCACAAACTCTAACAGCAGTACATCTAGGTTCTGGACCACTAATGGAGTAATTCTGACAGCAAAGAATCAAGATTACCAATGTAAATGGAACAAAATGTGTGCCAAATTGCCAAAGCCAATTTCTGACTCCTGGATGAAATGCATGCCAACCCCTCACTCCACAGTTACAAATTGTTATGAAAAATACTTCGGGTTTCTATATTTCAAACGCATGACCTCAGTACCCAGTCCTTTGGTTCATAGGTTCCAACCACCATAGAAAGAGAAAGGCTGCATTTTGCACACTCTCTTATAGAAGAGGGGCCATTTATTGAAGCCTGTGTGTTCACCCCTGAAGCCAAGTCCAGGGCAGAGCACTCAGCCAACCCACGTCCTTTACTGAGGTGATCCACTGGTGACTTTGTGCCTGCTCTCCCACCCGGAGCTGAAAATACCAGTCAGATATATCACGTATGTTACCTTCAAGAACAGAGAACCATTTTTAGCTCTGAAGAGACTGGTGCAAAAGTCAGCAGGCTTTGATTTTATTAGTGAACTGCTTCTGGCAGGAGGCTTTTGGTGCTCTGAGCCTTCCCTCGGATGGGAGGAAGGTTCGTCACCACTTCTCTCTTCAAAGCAATTCTCTGACGGAACGCAGTCAAAAATCCAAACCCTTCCCTGCCCCCTCCTCACTTGAGAGGATTTATACCTCCAGGCTCGAGCTCGAAGCCATTAACCTACCTGCACTTCCCACAGAGGGGAGGGACCCACCGCTTGGAGTCGCTCTCGAGCGGCCATGTTGTATTGAAGCACGAGGCGCGGGCGCCCTCCGGCGGCGCTGAGGAGAGGCAGGCGGAAGCGGGAACGGGGAGGAGGCGGGAAAAGAGATTCTCCTCACAGCGAAGGAGGGGCTTTTCTGAAGGGCAGGTAGCTGGCGCCTGGGCCGACAAAGTTAAGAAAATAAACAACAAAACACCTGGGAGGAGACACGTGGAGGGCTTAGAGAGGCTGAGGGGGATCAGGATAGCCTCGTGCAGGTGTGTGAGAGTTTTTGAACTTTGAGGGGCTGTTGCGTGGGGTTGGAGACGTTTAAACAATAAGGTGGCATTTCTGGTACTTGGGATCGGGTTCTGAATAAAGGCTTTAATTTTTGTCTATGATGTGCCCTCAAGATGTGTTGGAGGTGTTATTTTTCCTCAAGTTGCATTATGTTAAATGTGTCTGATGGTATTGCTGCTGCAGCTCTCTCTGGCCTGCTCAGTCTGCCAGAGTACCTAAGAAAATGCAAATTAGGCCAATTAAGCCCCCAAACTCTCTAAGCAGTCATTTTTTTCTCCCTCACCTTCCCTTGAGGAATAAGATGTTTAAAGAAGTGTGTATCTGCAAATGTAAAAGGGTAACAGCCACCTAATTGTTGGTTAAAAACTTAACAGACAATACTACCAAGTGTTTATAAAATCTGTGTTCATCCAGTCAAAACAAAGAATAAGACTTTATAAAGGGGAGGAACCAACTGCCTCAGTCTCCCTGAATTCCTTCTAATCTAAGTTAGAGGAACAAAATTCATTTTTATGGCATAAAGTTATTTCTTAATATGCCAGAAAATAATACAGTAATAAATGTAAGGACAGTTCTTTTTCTTCACAGTTTGCTGTAAGAAGGAGCAAGAATATCCAGGAATTAAGATAGCATATATATATATTTTTCTTAGTAGAGAAATTCTGTATCTGGTATCTGTTATTACATGAAACATCATGTTTACTGAAAATGAATAATAGAATGGCCTGGGTTGAAAAGGACCACAATGATCATCTAGTTCCAACACCCCCTGCTATGTGCAGGGTTGCCAACCACCAGACCAAGCTGCCCAGAGCCACATCCAGCCTGGCCTTGAATGCCTCAAGGGATGGGGCATCCACAAAATGGAATGAAACAGATTCCGATGTGATAAATTGCACTAATCACTGCAGTCTGTGTGCTTTGTGTCCAAAGTGGAATAAGTTCTTCCATATGGCAATAGGGTTTCTGCACAAGTACCAGGATATAGTAAGGCCTTATGATAATGAACCTGCGGGAGCAGAACCATTCGGTATTGGGGAAGTCATGTTTGTGAAATTCAGTGATTTAACTGTTCTGGTATAGGATTGTTTGTTTGTTTCCTTTCAGATGGTGGTTGGTTTTAATGTTTTTTATACATAGTTCTGTACCTAGTATTTCAAAGCTTCTCTCAAAGAAGGCTCATTAATGAGCTTCAGAGGTAATGATAAACTGAGATGAATGGGGATGATTATTTTTCTTTTCTGAAGCCTTGATTTGCTCTGATGAATCAAATGAGTGTGATCTAGTTAATTCTGTCTGTATCTGGTGACAGATGCATAGAAGAATGGTCAGGCTAAATGTGCTAGGTTCTGTATCCCAACTCCACATTTTTACACTAACTTTGCTGTTTTGATCTTTTTTTTTTTTCACATCAATCTAGTATATTTAATTTTCTGTTATTAAATTTATATATATATTCCAAGCAGTACACTTTTTATGAAAAAAGGAAAGCAGTTGAGAAATCTCCTTGACTGTCCAACTGAAGACGACAAAGGAAACACTCTGTAAAGTCAAAGCTCTGAGAAGCAAATAGGCTGATTTGGAGACTGCTGAGAGAGCCATGTCAAATCTTAGAGCACATCTGAAGGACAAGGAGGGAGCCCTTGAGGTTACCAGTATTTGTGCTGTGTGCAGCTGGAGTGTGAAACAGCTACAGGTGGTTGAGAAGAAAAGGATTATTCAGGTCTTCCAAAAGCAACATAAGTCGAATTGTTGGAGTGGCTCAAATGGAGAAAATACAGCTTTCCAAAGAAATCAGTGACTGGAAACTTAAAATAGAAGAATTTAAGGTCTGTAAATGTTACTGTATTTGTCTGTCAGACTGTTAATATTTCCTTCTTTAAAATCTGCATCTTAGTGTGCTAGCAGCATCTGGTTATAAAGTAAATTTGAGAATATACCTTGAATCCCAGCAATACCAGATTAATTTGTGGCTAGAAAAGAGTAATATTGCCATATTTCCATCAAAAATTAGTATTTTGTGGATTTAAAGCAGTTACCAAAAGGCTTGTGAAAGCTGGGCTTAGCAAGCTTCCCTCAGTGTTAGTATGGTCCACATGAGTAGCAAAACAGGAAAAGCAAAGTGTTACTGAGAAGCAGCAGGCAGCCAGCATTCAGAATTCCAAACTGATGGCACTATCTATAACTGATAATTTCTCAAACAAAAATTACTTAATGTGGTAGCCTTGGGTCAGCAGCTTCTGAACAACTCTGCTCCACATAGGGAATTTCACACACTTCTGTGTAGCTGAATATTAGGAGTGCATATGGAGGTAGCACTACAAAAGGATGGAAATCATTTTGATGTCATATACCTGGTAAGGTTAAACATGCTTGTAAGGCCATCAGTTCAGACTCTGAAGCACCATTTTTGCCTGGATTAGCCATTTTCATATAATTGAAATAATGTAATGTGATTTTCTACTCTGTGTTTCTTTCATGCTCCAAATTGTTTTCTGACAAATAAGATTTAAGGTAATAATGATGTTTGCACATCTTTGTGGTCAATTTATATATATATTGTTTTTTATTTTTATATGAGTACATTGCAAAGCAGGAGAAAGAATTGAGAATACATCAAATGGAGGTCACACTGAGCAAGTTAGAATTGGATGAAATTAAGCTGATAAACATGCCCTGAGAGATTCCATGCATTTTATGATATGAAACTGGAAAAAGACCAGTTAATGAATGAGCTGAAAGCCAGTTGAAGTATGCTAGCTGTCCTTGCAGATTGTAGCCCCAGCTTGGCTCATCTCAGATAGTTGCTAAATTGAGCTAGTGTTAAAAATAAAATGCAGCTTGCTTGATGACTCCAAATATGGCTGCTGGTACAGCAGAAGATTCCCTTCCAGTATGGGATGGTCAGATTGCTTCAGGGGAGCCGTGGTTTGGTTTTCTGGCGCAGAACAATGAAGACAGAATCCTTATTGCAGCCTCTCACTGCCCTTGGCAACAATACTTGACTCTAGAAACCAAAGAAGCAGATTTAGTGAAACACAGGATAGGGATGTGACCAGTTTTTAGCCATCTGCGGTCAAACTGCAGTGGAACTTGCATGATAATGTTATAGTGTTGTTTAAAAGCTTATATCCTAACTCCGTACACTGTTTTCACAGCTAATGTATGGGAAAGCAGATCAGGGTTCCACTGGAACCAAGCATGTGCACACACAGTTGTCCATGCTCAGCACTTTCTGGGGTCTGAGTCAGCCAGCTCTGAGTTTCTCAGGATGAGGGAAATTTTAGAGTATGATGTTACATTTGCCTTTTTTTGGTTGAGCAATGTGTTGCTGGCCATATCTGCCTCCTATATTTTGATCTGATTGGCATGTAAATCCTAGGACCCTACAGATGAACTGCTGTTCTTCCAGGAGGAAGAATAACTTCCTACTGCTCAGTGTTTTGGCACTTTAGGGTGCAAATTCTGCATGTAATCTTTCTCATTGTTAACGTTTCAAAGTTAAAGCTATCTCTTGTATCTGTGCATCCACAGCACCTTAGTAAGCATACCTTTGCCTCGGGGTCAGTTGTAAATAAGCACGGGAATGGTGCCAGGTTTTATTTTAAAACTGAAGACAGAAATCTGCTAGAAAGATAAAAGCAATCTGACAAAGATTTTTATTTTGGCTTAGAGCTAATCTTCCTATTGAGTGCCCAACAAAAATTAGTTACTAAATCTTCCCATGCCTTTTCGGAGTACGCTGTTTAAAGAAGGAAGAGTAACTATTGTAACTATGTAACATTAACTATGTAACTATTTAGAAGACAGGTTAACATTGTTACCGACCATCCATTTTACAGCCTTCAGGGTAGTTCAGTTCAGTTTTGCCTCATTAGCACAGTTGAATTGTCAAATCCCAAAGATATTCAATAGGTCTAGAGCTGTCCCTGACAGGATTAGCTCCCTTCTGTGTTGTTATGGTGTGCATATTATGGCCAGTGGGATCACATAACCAGTTGGTTGCCGCTTTAATCTTATCATGAAAGGCGTTTAGATATCTTGCATTTCAGTATTTCCACACTGCTAATAATATACAAATAATGGATCTGTATATACACATTGTTGTTGTTTCTTATTAAAAAGAAAACACTGTTGTATACACTTCAGTCACTAACAGGCTTATGTCTGAACACATAGTAAGTACTCGGAAGTGTTATGAGAATTGAGTGCTGCATCTTGTGAGAACTGACTACAAGAGAGGGGTTGTTGCAGAGGGCTTACTGTCTGGCACCTGCTTTTTTTTGTTTGATACGATTAACATTCTTCCATAAGAGCTGCATTGAAGGGACTGATTTGTAAGCACTTTATTTTTTACTTTTTTGTTTTATTGCTTTTCTTATTGTCAGTCACTTGTGTTTGGCGGTGTTTTCACTACTTATAGTTCCCAATAAATCTGCAATCTTATCTGCAAGGTACGCAGATAATTTTTAGTATTTTTTTCTGATACATCCTTTCTAATGTGATACAAACATTTGTATCAAAAATTAAAAGACAGTTAATTCTGTGAAATTCCTTCAACATCAGGTGCTCTCATTTTGTTTGCTGAGAGTTAATCAATCAATTTATGCTTTAGATGGCAGTGCAGGAAGAAGGGCTGAAATGAGTGTGAGTGGGTGTGTAATACTGTGGTACAGCACTGACAGGTGAGAGAATTGTGAGAGAATTTGATTCAGGGTCTGCTTAAATCTCCTTGGTTCCTACATAAATTAGTTATTCTTTAAAAAATGAACTGGCCCGAATGCTTTTGAAAGACCATACCTTAGTTGTAGTTTGGTTTCTTAGCAGGAATGTGGAAAAGACAGATCTGATCTGACTCAGAATCGCAATGATCTGTTTTGAAACTGATGATCCGTTCTCAACATAAGCTTTGCTTAAATTGTTATGCTGCCATTGTAAGTAATTTGTTTTAGCAAAAATGTTTCAGCAAATGTTTTAGCAAAAGGTGCCAGTTCTGTGCACAGGTGAAACTTAAGTTAGTGGGAGCAACGCTTTGAGAGTGTAAAATGTAAAAATCTGGAAAATGCAGAGTAACTTCATAAAAAGAATGCTTTTAAGCATGCCTTTGCCTTAAGTCCTGATTAGTAAAACAGAATGATGTTGCATTTTGTCCCAGATGTACTCTGAGATGATCAAGTGGTTTGTGTTTGCAGATAGCTCAGCTGTTGTAGGAAAAATTGCCTAGAAGACACTCTGAGATACTGGTATTTTTGTCTTTAAAGCTGTATTTGCCCATTATACATTGAGTAACACGTGAGCTCTCAGGTTAAAAAGGAGATGGCAGAATTGTCTTATGAAAGTAAACTGTCAGTTCTGAGTGCTGGAAAAGCTAGTGGCTGTATGGGAAAAAAAATGCTCTCATAATTAAAACCTTACTATGTTTTTGTCTTTGCAACAATAGTAATCTTTTTACAATGTTTATTTAAAACACTGCTATTAGCCATATTCTCCTTTAGTCATATCTAGAGTTTTTATGTATTGCTGTCCTTCTAGAGGAGTGTGATCAGATTTAGACAGTATTTTGACAGTCCTAATGTTGACATTTCTTCTCCCTCACTTATTAATTAAAGCTACCGAAACCAACCAGGAAGCATAAGATGCTATTTTACAAGAAAACTGACCTTAAAGTTGAGCTAGAAGCTGTGGAAGCTTTCAGCTATTGTTTGCCTAGTGCCTTATATACTTCTTTGTGTTTTTATTTTCACTTAGAACTGCTTCTGTTTATGTAAACATCCTTTCTCTCATTGTGAAAGCAGGCAACTTTTTATTAACAAACAAATTATAATGGCACACTGAGTTGAAAACCCAATGCAGCACAAATTCTAGTGTTTGTAATGCAGTACAAATAAAGTAGTAAATTTACTATTACTTCCTACTTTGACTATGGCTGTCATAGATAAGAAATCCTATGGAAGCATGACAATTGGTAGTGTAATTTGTCAGCCTGTACTAATTGCTTATTGCCTACATTTTCTGTAGTGTCAATGGGAGAAACTGTTCTTTTCTACATACAGTTGCAAACTTACATGGCTCAGACTGGAAAAAATGTGTTCAGGAGAATTTTTCTCTCTTACTGCAGTGTTCTGTTTCAGAACTGACAAGAAAATTCTACACTAAATCACGCTACTTAAATTACAAGGCTTTCTGCCAAAGTGCGGCTGTCATAGTCCTGTTGGTAGTGCTAGCTGTTATGTTCTTCCTACATCTTTCTGCGCAGAGATGGTGTAAATATACAATTGCAGTGCAAAATGCTTCTGAGTAAGGTTTGCTGATCCTGAAGAAAGCGTGCAGAGGCAAGCTAATATTCGTCAGTTTAATAGAGAGGAAGACGTGTTATTTTGTTACTTAAATGGAGGGCTTCTACCAACACAAATGGTGAATGAGTGCTGGCACAGAATGTTTCTAGTTGGCTTTGCAAGAGATGAGATTTTGTTGATTATCTCTGATGAAAGCTGTGATTAAGCTGTCTTCATTTGTTACTATTTATTTACATTTTTTCTCTTGTATTCCAAGACTTTAGTTGGGAGTTGTACTGTATTGAAGCTGTATGTTAGAATATGATGCCAAATGGCAAGTGTTTGTGATGAAGAAAGATTGCACTTTGTTTCAAGCAGGCTTAGCAGGGAGTATTTGACGCAGATACAGATGGAATAGCAGAGTTGCCTATGAAAACTGAGCATTTCTACTAAAGGTCAACACTAAGTCCAGTGGAATTTTATTCTCTGGAAACTTCCAAGTGCCTGCCAGTACTGTACTTAGAATCAGTTTGTCTGTTATTTGGAAATAAATCAATGATCCATTTCTGTTCTCTCATCACTGTACTCTAAGAATTTACAGTGCCTGAGAAAATACATAGAGCTAAACCTGGAAAAGAGAAGTATGTACATTTGTGGTAGTCATCTGATGTCATTAGATGGAATATGGGTTAGAAATCACATTCCTGATAACTGGAAATTGACCTGAAGAAGCTGGATGTAAGCTCTGTTTTGTCAGTAAGGAAAACTGCAGTAGCGTTAGCTGTCAAAATTAGAAGTTTATGAAGTATTTTTCCTTCTTCGTGACTGCAGATTATTTGTACAGAATTCTGTCCTTAATTTTCCGGATATGCCTTATTTCAGTGATCTAAATTCACTGAAATTCTATTAAGACTTTTGTTAATGAAATTGTATCAAAATTTTACTGTGGTTTTTTTTCCCTTGAGTATTAGGGTATGGCTGCATACCATTCATTTTCCTCTACTTAAAAAAGCAGCTTATCTTCAAAAAGAAGTACAATGTAGCAATGCTAATAGCAAGGCTTTTGCTGTGACACTGGCAGCCACATGTCTTTCCCCGCAGGGAGACTGTGGCTAGAAACTCTGCTATTGAAAGCAGTGTGGAACAGGATTCTTCTGGTCGGTGAGAAGTGATCTCACTTAGATGAGCTTCCTGCTTCTCAAAATACCCATTTGAAATTCAATTTCTAAAGCTTTCTTAAAACTGCATCAGTCATGAACTCATTTATTTTATTCATAATGCTAAAAGCTTGCTGGGAAGTAAAGAACAGAGCTGTAATGTTTATTTCATCCTTTTAAGTAAGAATTCTGGAACTTGATTACATTTTTTTGCCCAAACAATTACATTTTCATTTACATATATAAAATCTAGAGATTATATGAGAGCTTTACATTCTCAGCGTGGAAACTAGTTAGCCTTACCAAAACTTAGCCTAATTTTTCCAGAACGCAAGTTTTGCCATCATCTTGCTTGCAGGGATCTTTTGTGCTCACGCACTGCATACCTTCAGTCCCAAGATATGATCTTGCCCTTCACATCCTCTATTAAAGTTTCCACTGGCCACATTTAAGGTGAGTTCACCATTAGGTAACATTATTCTGTTGCAAACGAGGTCCAAGGAGGCTGATACCAGCAAGCTTAAATGGGCATCTTCTGTGATAGTCATTTGTGAGTAGTGATAATCTTGTGTAATTAGCATGCAGAATACTGCCAGTTGGGGTGGCTACATTTTCTGTGATTCTGTTAGTATTAAATGGGGAGGTTGATGGCCCTGCGTGTGGCAGGGGGGTTGGAGCTTCATGATCCTTGAGGTCCCTTCCAACCCAGGCCATTCTGTGATTCTGTGATTCTAAGTTGCCCATATCCTGTATTTAAGTATCTAAATACTGATGAGCTTTTGAGAGGAATCTGGTAATCACGAATTCTTCTAATTTTATTGAAAGCGCTGGGTAGTCAGCCACTTTTAAGAAGTGGTGATGTTAATTTAGTAACCTAAATAGAAATGTTAAGGGAATAGCTTTGAAAATCAAGATTTGAAGATATTGTCTTAACTTTCTTCACCTTTGTTGCTCATAGATTTTTCATTCCATGAAGTTTCTGTGAAATTGCTTGCAGATGCTGATAAATTGTTATCCTGTAGTATTTAAGCCACTGTTTTTCAGAGATAAGTTAGATCTCTTCTGTTTCTCCTGAGTTACTGCTGTGTACCTTTTAAAACTTTTAAATAATTAAGTACATACTGTTAGCATTCCAGCAAACCTTCTACAACATCCAGGGATTTTCCTGGCTTCCAAAGTAGCTGTAAGCATCGTTTTTTCATAGAAGACTCAAGAAGTAATTATACAAAGAAAATTTGTTAGAAAGACCCAGAATTCTGTTCAAGATGTCCCAGGAAGGATGGTAGGAGTAAGAAAACAGATTGTGAGAATAAACAGAGGAGATTCACAGTAAATCTTCCCCTTGATTTTGCATTCAACCCTTCTTTATGTAAGCAGTGCTTACCAAAGACATGAAAATATGTTGCATAATCTGTTGATCGCATGTTTGTATGCATAGCTTGCCTTTTTTCCTATGACTCTGCCAGAAACGCAAAGTGTAGCAATGAGTTAATGTAAAGGAAGAAAAAGGCAGACCTGTGCATCTTTTCTATTTCTTATACCTAAGTAATGAGATCCAAGTCAGCAGAAACATACAAGGAGAATTAAACTGTTATGAGCTACAATATTCCCATCAGCCCTGGTTGGAAGTGGACACTGAGTAGCCAACAGAAATATGCAGGCACTACTTACTGTGAGGAAAGCACACTGGCCGTTTTGCATAACAGTCAATTTAACCAAAGCAATTGCTTTGCAAAAAGGCTGTAGTCTTTTTCTAACTTGGCTGCTGATGGAGGGGATCTAAGAATGCAGTAAAGGGAAACCCAGCCCTCCAACTGTTATAGAGACAGTGTAAACATTTGAAACAGAGTGTACGTTCAGGTATGTTCCTACTGGTCTTTGCTTGACCATCTCCTAAGAGGTGCCATCTTCTCAGCAGCTTCTCATTACATATCTTCCCCTACAAAGTGTCTCCAGCAGAGAGATGGAGAGAAGAATCTCCAATTCACTTGCTATTAATTACACCACCTGATGGCCTTGCCACTAGCCCCAGCACCTTTGGCTCCTGCGACTGCCTGTGAGGAAGGTGGCTCTCCAGAGACTGCGGTCGCAGCTTTTATCTCTGGAAAACACAGGCTGTCACTGATGTGTTCAAGTAGATATTTTTCCTGTAATGAATGATTTATGAATAAAATACAGAAACTAGTTAATATGCTACACAAAGGGAAGGGAACATAAATGCTCTGCAGTGTGGAAGTTTAGAACTGGTAAATTTCCTTATTCAAGTAAATGTGTAGGATTTAGGGTTGCTTAGTATCAGTATTTCAATAGTAGGCAATAGAGCTGTTTAGTACCAATATTTTTGATAGCTGATAAGGTTTCTATAACAAATCTAAAAATGTCCCAGAGTTTGCTGAAAATACAGATGTAAGGCTGTGTCTTTATAGCCCTTAAGCATTACTTTTTCCTGCACTACAAAATATATAAGGATGATGAGCGTTTTCCAGGTAGACTATTAATTCTTGTCATTGAGCCAGGCTGTCAGCTCTGCTGTATTACTTCATTTTACAGAAAGACTTCAGTGTTCGTTCAAGGCTACAAAACCAGCTGAAAACCTTACAGATGAACAGCCAGGATGTGAGAGTTTACCAAATGTAGTCATATTATATTTGAAACACCTGTATTCCTTAGAAACTGTTTTTGTTACCTGCCAAAGCACTACCTGCATTCTTACATGATGTAATTTTAGATGTACTTACTTTACTAGGATCCACTTGTACATTATTCTACTCACTGGAGAGTAATTAGATTAACTACATGATGCATTGTTGCTTAGCCCCTGAACACTAATAAGCTTCAAGATCCTTAACATTCCAAACACGGCATCTGGTCGGGGTGCCGTCGTGTGTTGTCATGTCCAATTATATGAAATTTTAAAGGAGGTGATGACTCTTACAGAAACTGAAAGGCAATGACAGCAATGGACTCCAAAACATTGTTTCCCACTGTGCCCTTAGAAACATATCCTTTCCTCAACTTTGTTTTTTAAATCTGATTTGACCACAGTGACTGTGGAGAACTTTTCAGGTTCTGTTCTTGCTCCCTTTGAGCTCACTTGTAAAACCGTCGTGTATCCTGGCTATGATGGCAGAACGCCAGGTGAAATGCAATTTCTTTTCTCTGTGTTTTTTCTAGCTTCACATTCCAATCATTCCCACTTTTCCCTTTCAGGTCTCCTTGCGTGCATTTGGGAAATGGTTGTTTTCCTACATCATACAGTTCACATATGTCAGGGATCTGAATTACGTAAAAGTATTCAATTTATTTCCATGAAGTATAAGGTAAAGGTTCTCAATTTTATTCTTCACCAGTGCTAACATCCTTAGGTAGCTTGTTTTCTGTATCCTACTTTACAAATGTATATACAAATCTATAATGAGATTAGTTTTTAAAAAGCCTCTTATGTGCACAATGAGCAATCCTTTGTCGTGAGCATTGAGCCAAATGTATTGGCATTGTCCTATAAGAGAGATTTTAAAACATATAAGATTTTGCCATTACTCCACCATTTGGCACTTGGGCTCCAGAAAGCAGATTATTTGCTGTCTGTCCATAACTGGACTTGTCTTTCCTGCATCTGAAGAAGTGCAAACCCAAGCTGTATTTGTAAGATCTTGATAAATACAGAGTGTAAAGGGTGGAAGGGTATTAGAAAGCTCCAGGAGTCTGCTTCTGAGGTCTCAATCGTTTAAACATAAGCTGGTGTTCAGCTAAGCTGTTCTTTCTTCTATTTTAAGCTTTGGCATCGATGATCAAAATTCAGGAAATGAAGATTGAGAAAGCAAATGAAAAGGAGAATAAAGCTATTAAGTGATTAAAATGAAGATTTGTATACATTGATGACTACTTTCATGTATGTTGTGTTTAAAATACACTTTGTTTTTAAGGATGGATAATGAAGGTTCTTGTAGTTTTGCAATCCTTACCAGGACACTCTTTACAGTTGTTACTTTTAAGTGAGCGGGAAGTACAGAAGAGTAAATATACATTTAAATACAGGCATTTCCACTGGCATACATTGCCAGTAGCCATGTGCTGTGGGTGACACTGGTCACAAGGCACTGCCAACTGATTCATGTTCAAGTAGGAGTTTTCTTCCATGTATTCTGGATCTTGCACACTATTTCAGGTTCTCAAAGTTAGTTTTGAACTGGTTTGTTGGGCATGTATTTGGCATTCTAAATTAAATCCTTTCCCCTTCACCTCTATAATTAATGTTACTAGTTCCATAAATTCCAGTTAATCTGGATGTCCCAGAGCTATCAAGTGTTCCCAATTTAAGTAGGAAACTCAGCCATGGCTCCTGTTAACTTTGTAGTAAATACAGTGTTTTGAACAACATGCCTATAATTGCAAGACTGCACAGATTTCATCCTATACCACGATTCCTTCCAGCAACATGATGACTCACAAAATGATTTTTTTGGTGTAATTTTCATTACCTGTTATTGTATTTGCTTTGATTTTTAGTACAAATGGAGACAGATTAATAATGCTTCCCCTTCAGAGTCTACAAAAGGTTCTCTGAAATGTCAGTTGTGGAGGCTGTTGCCTTATTAGCAAAGGACCTCTTCCCATAAGCACTAGAAAGAGCAGGATGTCCCCTTGCAATAATTGGTGTGCAAACACAGAAGAGGGGCTGAACGGTGTACTTGGGTCAGCAGGAGGTGGCACTGATGCAAGATTCCTAGCTTTAGCAATTTTCTTTAGTCTGTTTTTTGAAAAACAATGATTGCCTTAGGTTTGTGGCAGCATAGAATACTGTGCTTGAATTTGAAGGGTTTACAGTCAATCTGGTGATTTTGTCCAAACCGTGACATCAGTAGTCCTGCAAAAGTAACTTCATTAGCACAAGCCCATCCAGATACAGTCTAGGTTTTGTTGCCTTTAAAGCTGTGCAACTTATACCCAGAATATCAAACCTCTGAGTTTGAATTTAAGGTCTCTTTGTGAGGGAAGAAGAGATCAGTGAGTTGTTCTGAAGCTGTCTTTAGTTGTTGTCAGCAGTATTTTGATTGAATTCAAGTAATTCTTGGTATTTCTCAGTCACTTTTTTTCCCCACTGGCTTTTTTTTTTTCTTCCAACAGCATTGCTTTAGTTAAAACATTAAAAAGGCACCCTTACTTTCCTACGAATGGGTTGTGTTGAAAGGATAATTTATTTTAGATGACTTCTGTATCAGAGTTCGTGCACGTATTTGACAGACCTACAAAGTTTTACATAGAAAAGGTGAGGTGTAGAGACTGAGACCAGCAAGTTGTAAAAGGTCAATGAAAAGTGCATTCTTGGTTGAGTTCAAGGAGTCAGTCCAAAAGTAGTTTCAAATGGCTGCAGTCTTGTGAGAATAGAAAGGAACAGGTAGAAAGATACAAATTGCCAGAGAAAGGAGATCTGCCAAGCAAAAAGCTTAACATCCTCATGCTGGAATCTGACGGAGTTGGGAACAGGTCTGGGCTTCCAGCAGAGGGACTGGGAAGGCCTAGGGGGAGATAAGGAGCCACACACACAAGGGTCCAATGTATACATCCTGGATTTTACAACACAAATAGCGCCTTGTTATTCCATGTTGTACAGGTGGATGACAAGAGGAGAGTAAGGCAAATGTTGACTGCAGCAGGACACCACAGATGGCAACCGACATACTGCAGATAAAATCTAGCACCAGCCTAGCATATTTGAATGCATCATGTAAAGCATCTCCACAAGGTAAGTTTAACTCCCAAAGAAAATGTGTGTTGGGTATGGTTTTTGCAAAGGCAACTGCAAAATAAGTAGGAATCAGACAAGATTCAATGCAAGTTTCTGTACAAGATTTAAAACTTGTTAGTGTTCAGTAAGAGCCCTGTCCTCATCCAAGCTGCTGCTGTCTGCTCAGTTTACCCTCCAGGGACACTATTTAGCATTTGTATACCAAACTACTTCACAAATAAGACTAGCTTGTATTTCACCTAAAAGTAATCACATTGTCTAATAGTTTGTTTTCAACAGCCTGAGCTGGTCATTGTAAGCTGTAGGACTTTGGTTGTAGTTTCTTTGCCAAGCTGTGAGGCAGTTTATTATCTGTTTATAGAAATTCTGAGCTGCTGATTGCTAGATCCACATAATAATAATCTTTTTTTCATATATAGCTTCATTAGTTTCACAGCTGGGACACTGTTATACAGGTACCGAGCCATTCTAGCATAACCATTTTCATGCAGTATTGTCTTTGTTCAAATCTATGTTGTGGTTCAAACAGGCAGACAGCTAAACCGTGCAGACATTTGTTCACATCCCCTCCACATGCATCCTGCTGTGGGCTGGAGAAGAAAAACAGAAAGTGCAAGAGCTCACAGGTTGAGATAAGTACAGTTTAGTAAAGAAGAGAGAAGAAAGGAAAAGTAACAACTATTCCACTGCTAGTGTGAGTCAGTTGTCCTAGTTCTGTCCCTTTCTAGCTCCTTGCTGGCACGGTGGTATGAGAAGCTGAAAAGTCCTTGACAGACTTCATGCAAACACAGCTCAGCAACCAAAATGTCAGTGTGTTATCAACATTGTTCTCATCCTAACTCCAAAACACAGCACTATACGAGCTAATAGGAAGAAAATTATCCTAGCCATAACCAAGACACGTTTTCAGATTTGAATGAATAGGTAGTCCAGTAATGAGGAATTGACTCTCTGAGAAGTTAATCATCAACTGCAGTATCAACAACGCAGGAATCCAAATTTCCTTTTTTCCACCATACAAATGGCATTTCACTTATGTAGTATATGTCCTGCAGGGCAAGCAGTGATGTGAGTAGGATGATAATTTAGATTTCACAGTAAAAACACATTGCACATCTCTGTAGAACCCAGTTCAATCACTGAGCAAGATGATGAGACCATGAGGACTGTACGTGCCGCCTGTTGGATCAAAGTGCATGGCGTTTAACTAAAATATTGCCCTCAGTTTGAGAGACTTCTCAGGGTTAGCCTGTTTGTAACACGTTCATTATTGCATTAAGGAATCTATTCTAGTGTAGGTCAAGTGGCTTTCTGGTGAATACCTTAATCTAATACCACCATTAATCTTCTCAGATAAGCCTACAACATATTGGGTATGTTATTCTCTTTATTAGGTAAGAGCAAAAAAATGCAGGTAAGGTTCAAGGCAATTCATTTCTGCATAGTTCTTATTCAACTGAAGCCATATGTTACTGACTGAAGCCTGCACAAGTGTTTTATATTCACTGGCAGTGCACATGGACAGAACTTAGCTTTCTGCTAGCACATGGTAAACACAGTCATAATTAAAGAGGATAAATAGTTGTTACGAATAAGCAGTAGCTGCTTTGATGAAATGAGTCTCATGCTAATACTTTTTAAACCTAAGTTATGCTAAATAGGTCCTAAGCCTTTTAAATTCATGTAGTAAATGATTAAGTCCCATTTTAGTTGTCAGTTGAGAGTTCAGGAGCAGTGTGTACACTTCTACCTATTTAAGATCACTGAAGTAGCAGCAATCAGCTCCTGAACTGTCAGCTCATTCCTCCCCCTTAGTGCCCAGTCACTAGTGACCCCACATACCTTCCAGACCCTACAACACTTCTCACACTGAAGGAGGTGCTTTTCATCCTAGGCAAGCAGTAAGCAAAAAAAAAAAAATGCAGCAAGTCTTGAATTCAACTCTCACCCCCATTTCCTACCTTATTCTCAGGTAGCAAAGGTCTCTTGAGGAAGGAAAGCAAACTTCCTCGCCTGAATCTTCAGGTTGTTCAAGACAACCAGCAAGCAAAGATAATGTTGTTATCTGAAGTAACTAACTTGCAGAACAAGTTGCTCTCATATATAT